>NC_074701.1:4333606-4368606 GCF_029448725.1 Salvelinus fontinalis
AGAGAGAGATATATAGATATATAAGAGAGAGAGAGATATATAGATATATAGAGAGAGAGAGAGATATATAGATATATAGAGAGAGAGAGAGATATATAGATATATAGAGAGCGAGAGATATATAGATATATAGAGAGAGAGAGATATATAGATATATAGAGAGAGAGAGAGATATATAGATATATAGAGAGAGAGAGAGATATATAGATATATAGAGAGAGAGAGATATATAGATATATAGAGAGAGAGAGAGATATATAGATATATAGAGAGAGAGAGATATATAGATATATAGAGAGAGAGAGAGAGATATATAGATATATAGAGAGAGAGAGAGAGATATATAGATATATAGAGAGAGAGAGAGAGAGATATATAGATATATAGAGAGAGAGAGAGAGAGAGATATATAGATACATAGATATATAGAGAGAGAGAGAGAGAGAGATATAGATATATAGATATATAGAGAGAGAGAGAGAGAGAGATAGATATAGAGAGAGAGATATAGATATAGAGAGAGAGAGAGAGATATAGATATAGAGAGAGAGAGAGAGATATAGATATAGAGAGAGAGAGAGAGAGATATAGATATAGAGAGAGAGAGAGAGATATAGAGAGATATAGAGAGATGTGTGCGTGAGGACTTCAGAAAGGAAGCCTGTGATCAACTGATAACATCCATTACACGTCTAATTACTGTGTAGGAGAGGTCTGTTACGGGACGCAGCTCAACTCCTACAAACCCACTTGGCCTGTTACACGTTATCTGACATGAGGGTGACGATAACAGGAGGAGTCTATAAGGTGAGATACCCCAGGCTGACACAGAGATATAGATCCATGATGGTGACTATAACAGGAGGAGTCGATAAGGTGAGATACCCCAGGCTGACACAGAGACATAGATCCATGATGGTGACTATAACAGGAGGAGTCGATAAGGTGAGATACCCCAGGCTGACACAGAGATATAGATCCATGATGGTGACTATAACAGGAGGAGTCGATAAGGTGAGATACCCCAGGCTGACACAGAGATATAGATCCATGATGGTGACTATAACAGGAGGAGTCGATAAGGTGAGATACCCCAGGCTGACACAGAGATATAGATCCATGATGGTGACTATAACAGGAGGAGTCGATAAGGTGAGATACTCCAGGCTGACACAGAGATATAGATCCATGATGGTGACTATAACAGGAGGAGTCGATAAGGTGAGATACCCCAGGCTGACACAGAGATATAGATCCATGATGGTGACTATAGAAGGAGGAGTCGATAAGGTGAGATACCCCAGGCTGACACAGAGATATAGATCCATGATGGTGACTATAACAGGAGGAGTCGATAAGGTGAGATACCCCAGGCTGACACAGAGATATAGATCCATGAGGGTGACACTAACAGGAGGAGTCGATAAGGTGAGATACTCCAGGCTGACACAGAGATATAGATCCATGATGGTGACTATAACAGGAGGAGTCGATAAGGTGAGATACTCCAGGCTGACACAGAGATATAGATCCATGAGGGTGACACTAACAGGAGGAGTCGATAAGGTGAGATACCCCAGGCTGACACAGAGATATAGATCCATGATGGTGACTATAGAAGGAGGAGTCGATAAGGTGAGATACTCCAGGCTGACACAGAGATATAGATCCATGATGGTGTCTATAACAGGAGGAGTCGATAAGGTGAGATACTCCAGGCTGACACAGAGATAAAGATCCATGATGGTGACTATAACAGGAGGAGTCGATACGGTGAGATACTCCAGGCTGACACAGAGATAAAGATCCATGAGGGTGACTATAACAGGAGGAGTCGATAAGGTGAGATACTCCAGGCTGACACAGAGATATAGATCCATGATAGTGACAATAACAGGAGGAGTCGATAAGGTGAGATACTCCAGGCTGACACAGAGATATAGATCCATGATGGTGACTATAACAGGAGGAGTCGATAAGGTTGGATACTCCAGGCTGACACAGAGATATAGATCCATGATAGTGACTATAACAGGAGGAGTCGATAAGGTGAGATACTCCAGGCTGACACAGAGATATAGATCCATGATGGTGACTATAACAGGAGGAGTCGATAAGGTGAGATACTCCAGGCTGACACAGAGATAAAGATCCATGATGGTGACTATAGAAGGAGGAGTCGATAAGGTGAGATACTCCAGGCTGACACAGAGATATAGATCCATGATGGTGACTATAACAGGAGGAGTCGATAAGGTGAGATACTCCAGGCTGACACAGAGATATAGATCCATGCATGATGGAGTCTATAACAGGAGGAGTCGATAAGGTGAGATACTCCAGGCTGACACAGAGATATAGATCCATGATGGTGACTATAACAGGAGGAGTCGATAAGGTGAGATACTCCAGGCTGACACAGAGATATAGATCCATGATGGTGACTATAACAGGAGGAGTCGATAAGGTGAGATACTCCAGGCTGACACAGAGATATAGATCCATGATGGAGTCTATAACAGGAGAAGTCGATAAGGTGAGATACTCCAGGCTGACAACAGAGATATAGATCGTTCTACACACCAGACGTTATGGCTTTAACACTTAACTCAACGCATGTAGAACGAATAGACCAAAGACCAAAACATTAAATTCTACTTTACTTCAGTGAGTTATTTCCTCCAAAGAAAGATAAAAACATATTTAACCGTAAACTTGATAACCGTTTTATTTAATTATATGAACAAATATACAGAAAACCTGTGAGAACGTCAGTGGGTAGTTTGCGTATTACATCAGCTAGCTTGAATCTTAGTACAGTAATACAAAACACATATTTACTGTGGTAATTAACCCTGCTAGCTGCATAACATAGTGGATTTCTGACAGTTAGCTACAGAATCCCCGTCCAAAAGGGAAGCAAACAAAACCCAGCTAGTTTGGCAGGCCCTACGTAAAGCCCCGGCTAATTTGGCAGGCCCTACGTAAAGCCCCAGCTAGTTTGGCAGGCCCTACGTAAAGCCCCAGCTATTTTTGCAGGCCCTACGTAAAGCCCCAGCTAGTTTGGTAGGCCCTACGTAAAGCCCCGGCTAGTTTGGCAGGCCCTACGTAAAGCCCCAGCTAGTTTGGCAGGCCCTACGTAAAGCCCCAGCTAGTTTGGCAGGCCCTACGTAAAGCCCCAGATAGTTTGGCAGGCCCTATGTAAAGCCCCAGATAGTTTGGCAGGCCCTACGTAAAGCCCCAGCTAGTTTGGCAGGTCCTACGTAAAGCCCCAGCTAGTTTGGCAGGTCCTACGTAAAGCCCCAGCTAGTTTGGCAAGCCCTACGTAAAGCCCCAGCTAGTTTGGCAGGCCCTACGTAAAGCCCCAGCTAGTTTGGCAGGCCCTACGTAAAGCCCCAGCTAGTTTGGCAGGCCCTATGTAAAGCCCCAGCTAGTTTGGCAGGCCCTACGTAAAGCCCCAGCTAGTTTGACAGGCCCTAAGTAAAGCCCCAGCTAGTTTGGCAGGCCCTACGTAAAGCCCCAGCTAGTTTGGCAGGCCCTATGTAAAGCCCCAGCTAGTTTGGCAGGCCCTAAGTAAAGCCCCAGCTAGTTTGGCAGGCCCTACGTAAAGCCCCAGCTAGTTTGGCAGGCCCTAAGTAAAGCCCCAGCTAGTTTGGCAGGCCCTATGTAAAAGCCCCAGCTAGTTTGGCAGGCCCTACATAAAGCCCAGGCTAGTTTGGCAGGCCCTACGTAAAGCCCCAGCTAGTTTGGCAGGCCCTACGTAAAGCCCCAGATAGTTTAGCAGGCCCTATGTAAAGCACTAACAGTCCAAGGGAAATCGACAGTGAACCACTTTGAGTCGCATTGCTTTTCCAGACGGACTAAAGTGAATGTGTTTCAGCGAAATATGAGACCGCAGCCTGTAGAAATAGCAGATGTTGACGTGGGTTTTGGCTGTAAGTCAAGGTGAGGAGTCATTATGGCTGAAGTACCAGTCGTCTCCACTCCAGAACATGTTCTGGATATTGTCTACCTGCTGGGTCGATGGAGGGGGGGAAGCTATTTTGGTTCCAGTGGTATAATTTCAGGGTTCGAGTGTACTTCCTCAGTGATTGTAATTGCCAACTGTAGGTCAAGATATTCTATGCTTTAAGGAAAAGCTTCTGGAACATCGTATGTATTGTACATGGCCAGTATTTAGCCGCTACGACTTCATACTTCACAGCCTTTACATTAAACCCTGTGCGAGCACCAGAACAGCTGTGCAGAGCATTAACTGATTACATAAAGCTGCTATGTCAGATTGATAGTAAAACCACTCTACACTATTTACATAGCACCTAGCTACTCCGCTATGCCAGCTGTTTCAATATCCACTCTACTGCCTTACACAGGAACTGTCTGAGAGAGCATACCGGTATTTATTTTAATGTTTAGCTTAGCTAATTTATTTTAGTAAGTAAAGTACATGGTCAAATCAATGCTTTGAGTCTCTGTTATAGAAATAAAAAAAGCATTGGTTAATGAATTACACAGCTAAAACAATGAGACGTTATAAAGATCAGCCCTCACCTATCTGGTATTCTCATGACTCTAGCACAAAATGTTACCTTCTTCACCACCCGTGATGATTGGCTCTCCCCTGTTGGCTTTGGGAATTATCCAACCCCTTGAAAGAGAGGCCTACCCAATGAGTGCAAAGGGCGGGGCATAGTAAAAGAAATACACAAGCGATAATCTTGATGGCATGGCTATGGTTATGAACGCTAAGTTGCTTTGAGATAGGATTGAATTGTCCTATTAGTGTATCTAGTTATTCTTGTGTGTGTGGTGTCTTGCTGGGAAATAATGTTGCTCATTCATTCAGCCTTTCCTTTGATTGGTCACCAAGTGTCTCACTGCATCACAGATGTGGTTCTGTCTGTCTGTCTGTCTGTCTGTCTGTCTGTCTGTCCGTCCGTCCGTCCGTCCGTCCGCAAACTTTGCATCGACATAAAGGTACAGATATTGAGCTATTATAAACTATTCAGGCAAAGAATCTTTACCTATGATAAACTCAGGTATACCTCTACTGTAGTCAACCTGTTACCTACCCAGACTGCTCTCCTCCAGGTATACCTCTACTGTAACCAACCTGTTACCTACCCAGACTGCTCTCCTCCAGGTATACCTCTACTGTAGTCAACCTGTTACCTACCCAGACTGCTCTCCTCCAGGTATATCTCTACTCTAGCCAACCTGTTACCTACCCAGACTGCTCTCCTCCAGGTATACCTCTACTGTAGTCAACCTGTTACCTACCCAGACTGCTCTGCTCCAGGTGTAACTCTACTGTAGTCAACCTGTTACCTACCCAGACTGCTCTCCTCCAGGTATATCTCTACTCTAGCCAACCTGTTACCTACCCAGACTGCTCTCCTCCAGGTATAACTCTACTGTAACCAACCTGCTACCTACCCAGACTGCTCTCCTCCAGGTATACCTCTACTGTAGTCAACCTGTTACCTACCCAGAATGCTCTCCTCCAGGTATTCCTCTACTGTAGTCAACCTGTTACCTACCCAGACTGCTCTCCTGCAGGTATAACTCTACTGTAGTCAACCTGTTACCTACCCAGAATGCTCTCCTCCAGGTAAAGGCTACCTGAGCAGCAAAGAACTCTATCCAGGAACCCCCTTCCGCAAGGAATGTTCCAACATGACGGCATCAAAATGCGTAATATCCCGTTGGACAAACATAAAGAGGGAGTTATTGAAGTGTGGTTTAAGTTACACAACACACATTAATGAAGTAATTCACCCCCGTGATAATTCATCACTTTGGTTATTTCCATCATCTAGTAAATGTTCCTTGACGCTCGCAGACTAGTTGGTGTTAAACCACTTCAACAAGGAAACAGCGAGGAGCGTCAAGCAAACACAGCAGGTTAAATTAGATTAGATGATTCTCCTACCAACGTTTTGATCATTATTCTATTCATTTATTTCACATTAATAGAGCTTGTACGTTTAATTGGGCCGCTTCATACACTGTAGAAATATGGTTAACGAGTAACATTGTTTTAATTACCGGCGTGCGAAACAAACACTCGACTTTGGCGCCGTACGTCAAAACATTGCTAACAAACGGGAGGTGACACTTTAACCATCCTCTTCTCTTTTCTTTTCATGATACTTGGTGATAAAATTGCAGTGAAGTATTTCTCAAACCAATCATTTGTTTTAGTGTCATCGTCTATAATTCACGGACAATGCGCTCCGTGGCACTCACGCAGTAGTGGTGCGTGGGTAAAATCACCGGGGAAGCCAAGACAGGAAAAAGCCATATTATAACCTATGTGTTGTGATAATTGTGTTGATTGCTCCATAACCTGTTATTTCATATGCCTTGACACCGTGATATATACAGTGCATTCGGGAAAGTATTCCGACTTTTTACATATTTTGTTAGTTTACAGCCTTTTTCTAAAATATATATTTTTTTAATTCCCTCATCAATCTACACACAATATATCCCACATAATGAGAAAGCAAAAACATTTGTTTTGTTTTTTTGCTAAACAAATATCACATTTACATAAGTATTCAGACACCTTTACTCAATACTTTGCTGAAACACCTTTGGTAGCTATTACAGCCTCGAGTCTTCTTGGGTATGACGCTACAAGCTTGTATTTGGGGAGTTTCTCCCATTCTTCTCAGCAGATTCTCTCAAGCTCTGTCAGGTTGGATGGGGAGCGTCGTAGCACAGCTATTTTCAGGTCTCTCCAGAGATGTTCGATCAAGGTTCAAGTCCGGCCTCTGGCTGGGCCACTCAAGGACATTCAGAAACCTGTCCCGAAGCCACTCCTGCGTTGTCTTGGCTGTGTACTAAGAGTCGTTGTCCAGTTGGAAGGTAAAACCTTCACCCTGGAGAAGGTCTTCATCAGGGATCTCTCTGTACTTTGCTCCATTCATCTTCCCCTCGATCCTGACTAGTCTCCCAGTCCCTGCCACTGAAAAACATCCCAACAGCATGATGCTGCCACCAACGTGCTTCACCATAGGGATGATGTCAGGTTTCCTCCACATAGAGAGACAGAGGGGTGCTTTTTCGCTCGCTCGGACGCTTTCTCCGGTGAGATATATTCAGCTTCTTGCGAATTGAAGGGAAATTATGAAACACAGACGAAAGATAAAATATTTTATGTTTTTGCCTTTTTTTACTGGTTAATTTTTGGGGCCTTGTTATTCACAAATAGACTCAACTGCACTCATGTAAAATGCTCAAATAGCTATTAGCATTTTGATTGCGTAAGCATTATCTGACACAGTATAGAACTCTAAATGTAGCTTCGGCGTTGTATAAACATCATTAGTTATGCACCTGAACTGAACTGGTGGAACTCACCTTGTCATCTACACGGTTCATACTTTACGTATCAAAAGTCAACATTAGCAGAAGTGATAAACTAATGTAAAAATTCCCCAGTTAGCAATTTGCGATCTGATTGAATGAACTTTTCTCAACACAATAACGTGATGTCGAAGAATACCTTGGTGAGTGGGAGAACAGATGTTCAAGTCTTAAATAGATGCAAGTGTTAACCAGAAGTTTGGAAGACAGTCTGTCGCTCTGACACCTTTTTTTTATGATGAATTACCATCATGAAGATCAGAAAAGTGGAGTTGCATTTTTAGTAAGATTAACTCGAGGCCACCTCACAAAACTCAAGTCACATAACAAATACTGTGAAGTATCTGCAAACTCTTTGCTTCATGTACATGTATCCAACTACTGCATAAAGATATCACAATAGATGGCGGGGTAAGTTGAGCCAAAGGTTAAGTTGCACCACCCCTTTCGTTTCTAGGAAACTATACACAAAATTAAATCATGTGACCAAATAGGAAGAGGTCATCAGTTCACAGAGTCTGTAAAGGAAGAAAGCACATGGAAAAAATGTGGTAAGAAAGTTAGGTCCAAAAAACAGATTTGCACAATGTCTAATTGAGCTAATAAAGTCAAAATGTTTGCCTTTGGGTAAGTTGAGTCAATGGCCATGGGGTAAGGTGAGCCAATGGCCATGGGGTAAGTTGAGCCAATGGCCATGGGGTAAGTTGAGCCAATGGCCATGGGGTAAGTTGAGCCAATGGCCATGCGGTAAGTTGAGCCAATGGCCTTGGGGTAAGTTGAGCAGATGGCCACGGGGTAAGTTGAGCCAATGGCCTTGGGGTAAGTTGAGCCAATGGCCATGGGGTAAGTTGAACCAATGGCCATGGGGTAAGTTGAGCCAATGGCCACGGGGTAAATTGAGCCAATGGCCATGGGGTAAGTTGAGCCAATGGCCTCGGGGTAAGTTGAGCCAATGGCCTTGGGGTAAGTTGAGACAATGTCCTGGGGGTAAGTTGAGCCAATGGCCACCATACCTCATTCAAACCAAGATTACATTTAGTCAGTTTTATGCATAATATAATGCATAGTATTTCTGCAATGTGTCATACATATGAAGTTACGGACAGTGCATTTGTATCGTGACAGAGTAGACATCATCATGTCCTGTCTAAACAAACGTAAAGCAGGCAGGGGTCTAACCCCCCCCTGAGGTTCTGGAGAGAGCAGCCAAGGCAGGGGTCTAACCCCCCCCTGAGGTTCTGGAGAGAGCAGCCAAGGCAGGGGTCTAACCCCCCCCTGAGGTTCTGGAGAGAGCAGCCAAGGCAGGGGTCTAACACCCCCCTTGAGGTTCTGGAGAGAGCAGCCAAGGCAGGGGTCTAACCCCCCCTTGAGGTTCTGGAGAGAGCAGCCAAGGCAGGGGTCTAACCCCCCCCTGAGGTTCTGGAGAGAGCAGCCAAGGCAGGGGTCTAACACCCCCCTGAGGTTCTGGAGAGAGCAGCCATGGCAGGGGTCTAACCCCCCCCTCCCCCCCTGAGGTTCTGGAGAGAGCAGCCAAGGCAGGGGTCTAACCTCCCCCCCCCCCTGAGGTTGTGGAGAGAGCAGCCAAGGCATTGATAGAAGGGAAGAATGAATGATGAAAACAAGAGACTGAATGACACTGAAGAGGCACGATGACAAGAAAATAAGACAAACATAAACCTGTGTGGAAGAGAGGATGTGATGGAGTAGCAGAGGAGCAACACAAGGTCTTATCTGATGACATGGAGTCTGAGCTTGATAAACATATCAAGAATCTCACAGACCAGATTCATGGGCTTAGTAGCCTTAAACGCAGAGAATCTCACAGACCAGATTCATGGGCTTAGTAGCCTTAAATGCAGAGAACTTGCCTACAAAGTGGCACTTTGAAAATCCACATCCCTGTCCCACACAACTGGTCAAGATATGGAAGGGTAAGTGATATTGAACAGAGATATCTATATCTGAATGTAAGCATATATTTTATATGTTCATTCGGAAAGTATTCAGACCCCTTTGACTTTTTCCACATTTTGTTACGTTACAGCCTTATTCTGCAATTTATTAAATAAAGTATTTACCTCATCAATCTACACACAATACCCCATAGTGACAAAGCGAAAACAGGTTTTTAGATTTTTTTGCTAATAAAAATAAAAATATTCAAACCCTTTGCTATGAGACTTGAAATTGAGCTCAGGTGCATTCTGTTTCCATTGATCATCCTTGAGATGTTTCTATAACTTTATTGGAGTCCACCTGTGGGAAATTCAATTGATTGGACATGATTTGGAAAGGCACACACCTGTCCGTATAAGGTCCCACAGTTGACAGTGCATGTCAGAGCAAAAACCAAGCCATGAGGTCGAAGAAATTGTCCGTATAGCTCCGATTGTGTTAAGGCGAAGATCTGGGGAAGGGTACCAAAACATTTCTGCAGCGTTGAAGGTTCCCAAGAACACAGTGGCCTCCATCATTCTTAATTGGAAGAAGTTCGGAGCCACCAAGACTCTTCTTAGAGCTGGTCGCCAAGCCAAACTGAGCACCTCCCTGACCATGGGCCAAGAACCCAATGGTCACTCTAACAGAACTCCAGAGTGTCTCTGTGGAGATGGGAGAACCTTCCAGAAGGACAACCATCTCTACAGCAGTCCACCAATCAGGCCTTTATGGTAGAGTGGCCAGACATATCAAGAATCTCAGGACAAGTCTCTGAATGTCCTTGAGTGGCCCAGCCAGAGCCCGGACTTGAACCCGATCAAACATCTCTGGAGAGTCCCTGAACATAGTTGTGTAGCAACGCTCCCCGTCCAACCTGACAGAGCTTGAAAGGATCTACAAACAAAAACATGAGATTCTACCAAATACAGGTGTGCCAAGATTGTAACGTCATACCCAAGAAGACACGAGGCTGTAATCACTGCCAAATGTGTTTTAACAAAGTACTGAGTAAAGGGTCTGAATACTAACATAAATGTGATATTTCCTTCTTTTTTTTGCATACATTTGCAAAAAAATCTAAAAACGGTTTTTGCTTTGTAATTAAGGGGTATTGTGTGTAGATTGATGGCTGTAACTGTAACGGAATTCCTCCTCCTCTTCATCCGAAAAGGAGGAGTAGTGATTCGACCAAAATGCAGCGGGTTGTGAATAAATAATGATTTATTAAAGCAAACGACGAAATACGAAAACAAACACTTGGAAGGATTTACAAAATAACAAAACAACGTAGACAGACCTGAACGTAAGAACTTACATGTAACACGAAGAACGCACGAACAGGGAAAACAGACTACACAAAAACCGAACGAACAAACATACCGAAACAGTCCCGCGTGGCGCAACATACACAGACACGGAAGACAACCACCCACAACAAACAATGTGAAACAACCTACCTTAATATGACTCTCAATCAGAGGAAACGCCAAACACCTGCCTCTAATTGAGAGCCATACCAGGCAACCCATTAACCAAACATAGAAAACACATAACATAGACTACCCACCCAAAACTCACGCCCTGACCAAATAAACACATACCAAACAACAGAAAACAGGTCAGGAACGTGACAGTAACGTAACAAAATATGGAAAAAGTCAAGGGGTCTGAATACTTTCCTAATGCACTGTAACACACCCCCATTCCATGAATTCAACTTTGACCTACCAGCACCATCACCCTCTGTCACAGGACACCATCACCCTCTGTCACAGGACACCATCACCCACTGACACAGGACACCATCACCCTCTGTCACAGGACACCATCACCCTCTGTCACAGGACACCATCACCCACTGACACAGGACACCATCACCCTCTGTCACAGGACACCATCACCCACTGTCACAGGACACCATCACCCTCTGTCACAGGACACCATCACCCTCTGTCACAGGACACCATCACCCTCTGTCACAGGACACCATCACCCACTGACACAGGACACCATCACCCACTGTCACAGGACACCATCACCCACTGACACAGGACACCATCACCCACTGTCACAGGACACCATCACCCTCTGTCACAGGACACCATCACCCTCTGTCACAGGACACCATCACCCTCTGTCACAGGACACCATCACCCACTGACACAGGACACCATCACCCTCTGCCAAAGGACACCATCACCCACTTACCCCAAGAACGCTCCACTTACCCTGTCCCTCTGTATCCATTTACCTCATACCTTTGTCCCTCTGTATCCATTTACCTCATACCTTTGTCCCTCTGTATCCATTTACCTCGTACCTTTGTCCCTCTGTATCCATTTACCTCATACCTTTGTTTCTCTGTATCCATTTCCCTCATATCTTTGTCCCTCTGTATCCATTTACCTCATACATTTGTCCATTAGTATCCATATACCTCGTACCTTTGTCCTTCTGCTCAATTTACCTCATACATTTGTTTCTCTGTATCCATTTACCTCATTCTTTGTCCCTCTGTATCCATTTACCTCATACCTTTGTTCCTCTGTATCCATTTACCTCATACCTTTGTCCCGCTGTATCCATTTACCTCATACCTTTGTCCCTCTGTATCCATTTACCTCGTACCTTTGTCCCTCTGTATTCATTTACCTCATACCTTTGCCCCTATGTATCCATTTACCTCATACCTTTGTCCCGCTGTATCCATTTACCTCATACCTTTGTCCCTCTGTATCCATTTACCTCGTACCTTTGTCCCTCTGCTCAATTTACCTCATACATGTGTTTCTCTGTATCCATGTACCTCATACCTTTGTCCCTCTGTATCCATTTACCTCATACCTTTGTCCCTCTGTATCCATTTACATCTTACCTATGTCCCTCTGTATCCATTTACCTCGTACCTTTGTCCCTCTGTATCATCTACCATATATCTTTGTCCCTCTGTATCATCTACCTCATACCTTTGTCCCTCTGTATCCATTTACCTCATACCTTTGTCCCTCTGTATCCGTTTGCCTTGTACCTTTGTCCCTCTGTATCCATTTACCTCATACATTTGTCCCTCTGTATCCATTTACCTCATACCTTTGTCCCTCTGTACTCATTTACCTCATACCTTTGTCCCTCTGTATTCATTTACCTCATACCGCTGTCCCTCTGTATCCATTTACCTCATACCTTTGTCCCTCTGTATCTATTTACCTCATACCTTTGTCCCTCTGTATCCATTTACCTCATACCTTTGTCCCTCTGTATCCATTTACCTCATACCTTTGTCCCTCTGTATCCATTTACCTCATACCTTTGTCCCTCTGTATCCATTTACCTCATACCTTTGTCCCTCTGTATCCATTTACCTCATACCTTTGTCCCTTTGTATCTATTTACCTCATACCTGTGTCCCTCTGTATCCATTTACCTCATACCTTTGTCGCTCTGTATCTATTTACCTCATACCTTTGTCCCTCTGTATCCATTTACCTCATACCTTTGTCCCTCTGTATCTATTTACCTCATACCTTTGTCCCTTTGTATCCATTTACCTCATACCGTTGTCCCTCTCTATCCATTTGTGCCAAGAGACCACTTTCTTTTACAAGTTGTTTTTCAACACTATTATGTTTACATTCACTCTGATTATTTTCATGGATACACAACATCCTGTAATATAGATTTCTTTATTATAAAGAATACTTGACATAATGATGCTGAATTGTACATACAGCTCAACATATACCCATCTCCGCTACATCTTACATCAGAAGACACAGATTTAAACAACCAAGACATGCACCGTAGAAACATCTACCTACCACACGCTGTTCTGTTATACTGAGACGGTGGATTGGCATATCTGAGTTGACAATTTCCTGTCTTTCCCTGGGTACTAACATACCAGCTAATAAACCTTGGGGGCGAACTCTGGCATCGTGTTCTAATGCCTTGTTCACTCTGGTTTGTTCTGCCTTTTTTAAAAGCACCAGCTGCTCCCAGGGGCTCCTACCCAGACACCTTCTGCCTCTCCCACTGGGACAGACCACCAGTCATACTGTGTGGGGAGACTCCTGCACACTACGGTACTGAGCATTCATTCACACATTACAGTAGCATTACCATACTATAATCTTTCCCTTTACACAGGAAGAAACGTCTTTGTCTTTTACCTTCATCTCAAAACGTTACTTGTAGAAACTGCATGGTAATAACACTACATTAGGAGACTGCATGATAAAACAGCATGGTAATAACATGACATTAGGAGACTGCTTGATAAAACAGCATGGTAATAACATGACATTAGGAGACTGCTTGATAAAACAGCATGGTAATAACATGACATTAGGAGACTTCTTGATAAAACAGCATGGTAATAACATGACATTAGGAGACTGCTTGATAAAACAGCATGGTAATAACATGACATTAGGAGACTGCTTGATGAAACAGCATGGTAATAACATGACATTAGGAGACTGCTTGATAAAACAGCATGGTAATAACATGACATTAGGAGACTGCTTGATAAAACAGCATGGTAATAACATGACATTAGGAGACTGCTTGATGAAACAGCATGGTAATAACATGACATTAGGAGACTGCTTGATGAAACAGCATGGTAATAACATGACATTAGGAGACTGCTTGATAAAACAGCATGATAATAACATGACATTAGGAGACTGCTTGATAAAACAGCATGGTAATAACATGTCATTAGGAGACTGCTTGATAAAACAGCATGGTAATAACATGTCATTAGGAGACTGCTTGATAAATCAGCATGGTAATAACATGACATTAGGAGACTGCTTGATGAAACAGGATGGTAATAACATGACATTAGGAGACTGCTTGATGAAACAGGATGGTAATAACATGACATTAGGAGACTGCTTGATAAAACAGCATGGTAATAACATGACATTAGGAGACTGCTTGATGAAACAGCATGGTAATAACATGACATTAGGAGACTGCTTGATGAAACAGCATGGTAATAACATGACATTAGGAGACTGCTTGATAAAACAGCATGGTAATAACATGACATTAGGAGACTGCTTGATGAAACAGCATGGTAATAACATGACATTAGGAGACTGCTTGATAAATCAGCATGGTAATAACATGACATTAGGAGACTGCTTGATGAAACAGGATGGTAATAACATGACATTAGGAGACTGCTTGATGAAACAGGATGGTAATAACATGACATTAGGAGACTGCTTGATAAAACAGCATGGTAATAACATGACATTAGGAGACTGCTTGATGAAACAGCATGGTAATAACATGACATTAGGAGACTGCTTGATGAAACAGCATGGTAATAACATGACATTAGGAGACTGCTTGATAAAACAGCATGGTAAAACATGACATTAGGAGACTGCTTGATGAAACAGCATGGTAATAACATGACATTAGGAGACTGCTTGATAAAACAGCATGGTAATAACATGACATTAGGAGACTGCTTGATAAAACAGCATGGTAATAACATGACATTAGGAGACTGCTTGATAAAACAGCATGGTAATAACATGACAGTAGGAGACTGCTTGATGAAACAGCATGGTAATAACATGACATTAGGAGACTGCTTGATAAAACAGCATGGTAATAACATGACATTAGGAGACTGCTTGATAAAACAGCATGGTAATAACATGACATTAGGAGACTGCTTGATAAAACAGCATGGTAATAACATGACATTAGGAGACTGCTTGATGAAACAGCATGGTAATAACATGACATTAGGAGACTGCTTGATAAAACAGCATGGTAATAACATGACATTAGGAGACTGCTTGATAAAACAGCATGGTAATAACATGACATTAGGAGACTGCTTGATGAAACAGCATGGTAATAACATGACATTAGGAGACTGCTTGATGAAACAGCATGGTAATAACATGACATTAGGAGACTGCTTGATAAAACAGCATGGTAATAACATGACATTAGGAGACTGCTTGATAAAACAGCATGGTAATAACATGACATTAGGAGACTGCTTGATAAATCAGCATGGTAATAACATGACATTAGGAGACTGCTTGATGAAACAGGATGGTAATAACATGACATTAGGAGACTGCTTGATGAAACAGGATGGTAATAACATGACATTAGGAGACTGCTTGATAAAACAGCATGGTAATAACATGACATTAGGAGACTGCTTGATGAAACAGCATGGTAATAACATGACATTAGGAGACTGCTTGATGAAACAGCATGGTAATAACATGACATTAGGAGACTGCTTGATAAAACAGCATGGTAATAACATGACATTAGGAGACTGCTTGATGAAACAGCATGGTAATAACATGACATTAGGAGACTGCTTGATAAATCAGCATGGTAATAACATGACATTAGGAGACTGCTTGATGAAACAGGATGGTAATAACATGACATTAGGAGACTGCTTGATGAAACAGGATGGTAATAACATGACATTAGGAGACTGCTTGATAAAACAGCATGGTAATAACATGACATTAGGAGACTGCTTGATGAAACAGCATGGTAATAACATGACATTAGGAGACTGCTTGATGAAACAGCATGGTAATAACATGACATTAGGAGACTGCTTGATAAAACAGCATGGTAAAACATGACATTAGGAGACTGCTTGATGAAACAGCATGGTAATAACATGACATTAGGAGACTGCTTGATAAAACAGCATGGTAATAACATGACATTAGGAGACTGCTTGATAAAACAGCATGGTAATAACATGACATTAGGAGAGTGCTTGATAAAACAGCATGGTAATAACATGACATTAGGAGACTGCTTGATAAATCAGCATGGTAATAACGTGACATTAGGAGACTACTTGATGAAACAGGATGGTAATAACATGACATTAGGAGACTGCTTGATGAAACAGGATGGTAATAACATGACATTAGGAGACTGCTTGATAAAACAGCATGGTAATAACATGACATTAGGAGACTGCTTGATGAAACAGCATGGTAATAACATGACATTAGGAGACTGCTTGATGAAACAGCATGGTAATAACATGACATTAGGAGACTGCTTGATAAAACAGCATGGTAATAACATGACATTAGGAGACTGCTTGATGAAACAGCATGGTAATAACATGACATTAGGAGACTGCTTGATAAATCAGCATGGTAATAACATGACATTAGAAGACTGCTTGATGAAACAGGATGGTAATAACATGACATTAGGAGACTGCTTGATAAAACAGCATGGTAATAACATGACATTAGGAGACTGCTTGATAAAACAGCATGGTAATAACATGACATTAGGAGACTGCTTGATGAAACAGCATGGTAATAACATGACATTAGGAGACTGCTTGATAAAACAGCATGGTAATAACATGACATTAGGAGACTGCTTGATAAAACAAGCATGGTAATAACATGACATTAGGAGACTGCTTGATGAAACAGCATGGTAATAACATGACATTAGGAGACTGCTTGATGAAAGAGCATGGTAATAACATGACATTAGGAGACTGCTTGATGAAACAGCATGGTAATAACATGACATTAGGAGACTGCTTGATAAAACAGCATGGTAATAACATGACATTAGGAGACTGCATGATAACACAGCATGGTAATAACATGACATTCGGAGACTGCTTGATGAAACAGCATGGGCATAACATGACATTTTGAAGACGCGTAGGCCTGCTAATTAGCGTGATGTCATCTATTTCCACATAGACGTATAGTCATGTTATGAACCATCAGCTCCACCTGGATGTATCCTGATTTACCACCTGTCCTCTTCGCCCCCATGTTCTCAGTGCTTGGCTTGGGTTCGCCTGCTGTCCTGACTCACAGGGAGCCGGGTGGGTCTCCACTTCATCAAACCGCTGTGGCACATCAGCATGCCGGCTTCGGGTTATTAATACTTGTGTCTGTGTGTTACAGATGTTGCACAAGCGAATGTGGCTGCTCTGGGGTTTCTCCTGACGCCGGGGCGCCTCAGGTGCCGTGCGGAGCAGCGAGCACAGACCCAGATCTGTCTCAGACCCTCCTCGTCCTCGTGATGATCCCACACTGAGAGACACACCAGGTGAAGAGTCTATCTCTTCTTCTTCTCCTTAATAAAATGAAGTAAAGCCTTAAAAAAAATTCTAGGAGTATTTTAGTGTGCATAATCAAATCAAATCAAAGTGTATTTGTCACGTGCGCCGAATACAACAGGTGTAGGTAGACCTTACAGTGAAATGCTTTCTTACAGGCTCTAACCAATAGTGCAAAAAAGTATTAGGTGAACAATAGTTAAAGTTAAACAACAGGAAAATAAGACAGCGAACATCAATAACATTTGATTATTGTATTGTTGATGTCCTCATATGATTGGACAATATGATAAGATATACAATCTTAATAATCTTACTTTTAAAATGTACTGTATCGTGATAGGCTGAATCAGTCACATGGTGGTCAGTGTAGCAGTAGCTGGTAGAATAAACAGAAGTTGTTACAGACATACACTCTGCATGAAGTGTGTGTGTGTGTGTGTGTGTCTCTGTCTGTGTGTGTTTGTGTGTGTCTCTGTCTGTGTGTGTGTGTGTGTGTGTGTGTGTGTGTGTGTGTGTGTGTGTGTGTGTGTGTGTGTGTGTGTGTGTGTGTGTGTGTGTGTGTGTGTGTGTGTGTGTGTGTGTGTGTGTCTCTGTCTGTGTGTGTTTGTGTGTGTGAGAGAGAGGTGTGTGTGTGTGTGTCTCTGTCTGTGTGTGTGTGTGTGTGTGTGTGTGTGTGTGTGTGTGTGTGTCTCTGTCTGTGTGTGTTTGTGTGTGTGAGAGAGGGAGCGTGTGTGTGTGTCTCTGTCTGTGTGTGGTTGTGTGTGTCTCTGCATGAAGTGTGTGTGTGTCTGTGTGTGTGTGTGTGAGCGAGGGAGTGTGTGTGTGTGTGTGTGTGTCTCTTTGCATGAAGTGTGGTGTTTGTGTGTCTGTGTCTGTGTCTCTGTGTGTGTGTGTGTGTGTGTGTGTGTGTGTGTGTGTGTGTGTGTGTGTGTGTGTGTGTGTGTGTGTGTGTGTGTGTGTGTGTGTGTGTGTGTGTGTGTGTGTGTGTGTGTGCGTGTGCGTGTGCGTGTGCGTGTGTGTGTGTGTGTGGACTGAATAAGATCCAGACTAGGTGCAGGCTGGCCCAGCTGTTACACTCATGAGTTGAACCTCTTAGCCTGGGCCTCATGTTTCACAATGACCTTCACTTCCTGTTGGCACTGGAAACTACTGTGAGAGAGAGAGAGAGAGAGAGAGAGAGAGAGAGAGAGAGAGAGAGAGAGAGAGAGAGAGAGGGAGAGAGAGTAAAGTGAGAGAGAGAGAGAGTAAAGTGAGAGAGAGAGAGAGAGAGAGAGAGAGAGAGAGAGAGAGAGAGAGAGAGAGAGAGAGCAGCACTTGTAAAAAGCCCTTCATGAAGAGAGGAGTTATGAAGAGGTGCTGCTGTGTCCAACATCTGCTCCATCCATTACACTGAAATAGCAACCAGAGACAGAAGAGGAGAGGGAGGAAAGGAAGGAGAGAGAGTGGTAGAGAGGAGAGAGAGGTGGAGAGGGTAAAGGGAGAAAGAGAGAGAAAGAGACAGAGACAGAGAGAGAGACATAGAGAGAGAGAGAGGTGGAGAGGGAGAGGGAGAGCGAGAGAGAGAGCCATCCATAAATCTCAAACCCTCTGGTGACCAGACATTTTCCGGAGGGCTCCGCTCGGTAACTGAGTGACTGCCCTCCCCTGATCCAGGCAGTAAAATATACACCATTAATGAGAATAATGAGAATAGACCAGCTAGTGAGTGTTTTTGGTTTTACTATCCTTGTGGGGACCAGACATTTTGCCTGTCCCCACAAGGAAAAAGGCTATATTAGACTTAGGAGTTAGGGTTAGGGTTAGGGTTAGGAGTTAGGTTTAGGAGTTAGGTTTAGGGTTAGGAGTTAGGTTTAGGGTTAGGAGTTAGGTTTAGGGTTAGGAGTTAGGTTTAGGAGTTAGGTTTAGGGTTAGGAGTTAGGTTTAGGGTTAGGAGTTAGGTTTAGGGTTAGGAGTTAGGTTTAGGGTTAGGAGTTAGGTTTAGGGTTAGGAGTTAGGTTTAGGGTTAGGAGTTAGGTTTAGGGTTAGGAGTTAGGTTTAGGGTTAGGAGTTAGGTTTAGGGTTAGGAGTTAGGTTTAGGGTTAGGAGTTAGGTTTAGGGTTAGGAGTTAGGTTTAGGGTTAGGAGTTAGGTTTAGGGTTAGGAGTTAGGTTTAGGGTTAGGAGTTGGGTTTAGGGTTAGGAGTTAGGTTTAGGGTTAGGAGTTAGGTTTAGGGTTAGGAGTTAGGTTTAGGGTTAGGAGTTAGGTTTAGGGTTAGGAGTTGGGTTTAGGGTTAGGAGTTAGGTTTAGGGTTAGGGTTAGGAGTTAGGTTTAGGGTTAGGAGTTAGGTTTAGGGTTAGGAGTTAGGTTTAGGGTTAGGAGTTAGGTTTAGGTTTAGGTAGTTAGGTTAAGGGTTAGACTTAGGAGTTAGGTTTAGGTTTAGGGTTAGGAGTTAGGTTTAGGGTTAGGAGTTAGGTTTAGGGTTAGGAGTTGGGTTTAGGGTTAGGAGTTAGGTTTAGGGTTAGGGTTAGGAGTTAGGTTTAGGGTTAGGAGTTAGGTTTAGGGTTAGGAGTTAGGTTTAGGGTTAGGAGTTGGGTTTAGGGTTAGGAGTTAGGTTTAGGGTTAGGGTTAGGAGTTAGGTTTAGGGTTAGGAGTTAGGTTTAGGGTTAGGAGTTAGGTTAAGGGTTAGACTTAGGAGTTAGGTTTAGGTTTAGGGTTAGGAGTTAGGTTTAGGGTTAGGAGTTAGGTTTAGGTTTAGGTAGTTAGGTTAAGGGTTAGACTTAGGAGTTAGGTTTAGGTTTAGGGTTAGGAGTTAGGTTTAGGGTTAGGTAGTTAGGTTAAGGGTTAGACTTAGGAGTTAGGTTTAGGTTTAGGGTTAGGAGTTAGGTTTAGGGTTAGGAGTTAGGTTTAGGGTTAGGTAGTTAGGTTTAGGGTTAGGTAGTTAGGTTTAGGGTTAGGAGTTAGGTTTAGGGTTAGGAGTTGGGTTTAGGGTTAGGAGTTAGGTTTAGGGTTAGGTAGTTAGGTTAAGGGTTAGACTTAGGAGTTAGGTTTAGGGTTAGGAGTTAGGTTTAGGTTTAGGGTTAGCGGTTAGGGTTAGGAATTAGGGAAAATAGGATGTTGAATGGGAATCAATTGTTTGGTCCCAGAAGGATAGTAAAACAAACAGGTGTGTGTGTGTTTGTTTGTGTGTTCATGTGTGTGTGTGTGTAGAGAGAGAGACATTTACACATCATTCACAACCAACAGAAGAACTATACAGAAGAAGCCAAAACATGTATGAAGTAATGGAAACCTAGAAGGGGTATTTGTTCCATGTGGTTTTTATGAAGTAATGTACATGCTCAGAAACCTAGAAGGGGTATTTGATCCATGTGTTTTTATGAAGTAATGTACATGCTCAGAAACCTAGAAGGGGTATTTGATCCATGTGTTTTTATGAAGTAATGTACATGCTCAGAAACCTAGAAGGGGTATTTGATCCATGTGTTTTTATGAAGTAATGTACATGCTCAGAAACCTAGAAGGGGTATTTGATCCATGTGTTTTTATGAAGTAATGTACATGCTCAGAAACCTAGAAGGGGTATTTGTTCCATGTGTTTTTCCATGTAGTGAAAAGGTCCATAGCTTCTAAGGCATATTCAATAAATAATTTAACAATGTGTGTATCATATAATTCAGTAATTACATAGCATGCACACTTCCTGTCTCTGCCAGTCAACTTATAAAGGTTATTCAATGACCGGACAATGACTCAATACCTTCCATTTTAGTTAAAGTAACACACACACACACACACACACACACACACACACACACACACACACACACACACACACACACACACACACACACACACACACACACACACAACACACACACACACACACACACACACACACACACACACACACACACACACACACACACACACACACACACACACACACACACACTCACACTCACACCACACACACGCTCAGAAACACACGGACACGTGACAGTATAAGATATACGATATGAAGAACATGCCAAATGAAAGAACAGGGAGTACTGCTCCAGATTAGTTTAATATTGTATATGGGACTGCATAATTCATCAACAAAAAGAGATGCATTTTCCCCTGTATAACGCGGTGGCTCTTCTAAAACGAACACTGGGTAAGTTCAAACTTTAAAAAAAATTCACATATTTGTATAAATTCTTAAAAGGGGTTTATACCTAATGAATTTAGATTTAATTTGACATGGCATCAAACCCATTTGTACAGTTTTTAATTAAGATTATGGGTAGAGCCTTCATCAGTGGGTCCTAGGAGAACCCCAGTCCAAAAAATTATGTTAATAGCTTTACACTGGAAACACTTTGCATGGAAGGGATTTCTCTCTCTCTCTCTCTCCCTCTCTCTCTTCTCTCTCTTTGTCTCCCTCTCTCTCTCTCTCTCTCTCTCTCTCTCTCTCTCTCTCTCTCTCTCTCTCTCTCTCTCTCTCTCTCTTTGTCTCTCTCTCTTTGTCTCTCTCTCTCTCTCTCTCTCTCTCTCTCTCTCTCTCTCTCTCTCTCTCTCTCTCTCTCTCTCTTTCTCTCTCTGAAGACACTGAGGCCCTAAAACATCTCTTCCTCCTAACCTGATTTCCAAGTGCTGCTTCGTTTGAAGCTTGTATTTTATTTTATTTTGTTTACTAGCGCTTCGGCACACGGAACATATGTCAGCCATGTTTATAGACGTCAACGCAGGAGTGACGCTAATTTGGCTTTAAGTGTTGTTGAACATAACGCATTGATACTGAGAGGAGGAAAACGACTGTAGGGTTTGTGTTATTCATAAACTCCGACTCCTCTCAACATTTTACCAGCCGCTGGTTTGCTACGTCTCATATCAGACGATAATTGTGTTTCAGGAAACGATAAGTGACAGCGGATGCAGTTACTGAGCAGTACGCGACATGTGACCGCACCCAGCATGTTCTTTAAAATGTCATGGTCTGTACAGTATATTACGTTGTCAGCTAATTCTTTATTCATTCTACGACTCATTGTGTGTTGAACTCTCAGTAATATCATATGTGTTTATAGCTTGAGGACTAAAAATGACACTTGTCAGACCTTGCATCTGTAGTGGAATACCAATGTTTGTTTGGCATAAAGAACCTCTTCACATACTGTCCATGCTATAACTAACATAACTCTACTGATAAACCATTAGATTCATACTGTCTACTGTCCATGCTATGACTAACATAACTCTTCACAGCTTCCAATGTGAACAATGAATCTGTAATTACCCCCTTTGTTAATGTAT
The DNA here is from genome assembly GCF_029448725.1 of Salvelinus fontinalis. Classification (NCBI taxonomy): domain Eukaryota; kingdom Metazoa; phylum Chordata; class Actinopteri; order Salmoniformes; family Salmonidae; genus Salvelinus; species Salvelinus fontinalis. The sequence continues at coordinate 4,356,317 of NC_074701.1, forward strand.
ATGCTGTTTAACGTAAACTTGTTTTATTTCTAAAATATAACTCAAGCGATGAGAAGAATTGACTATTGTCTTGATATAATTCTCTATTACTAGATGTTTGTTAAATGTACATTATGTTCACCTGATGGTTCACAGCCAGGAAGTTGATAGGATGTAATCACTTTTCATACCAGAATTTTCCTCAAATGACACAAACTAAAAACCAATTGATGACATCATCTTAAAGTGGTATATGCTTTACCTTCTTCTCACGGCGTGTAATGATGACATCATCTTAAAGTGCTATATGATATTACCTTCTTCACATGGCGTGTAAAGATGACATCATCTTAAAGTGGTATATGACATTACCTTCTTCGCACGGCGTGTAATGATGACATCATCTTAAAGTGGTATATGATATTACCTTCTTCGCACGGCGTGTAATGATGACATCATCTTAAAGTGCTATATGATATTACCTTCTTCGCACGGCGTGTAATGATGACATCATCTTAAAGTTGTTATGATATTACCTTCTTCGCACGGCGTGTAATGATGACATCATCTTAAAGTGCTATATGATATTACCTTCTTCACACGGCGTGTAAAGATGACATCATCTTAAAGTGGTATATGATATTACCTTCTACACACGGCGTGTAATGATGACATCATCTTAAAGTGGTATATGATATTACCTTCTACACACAGCATGTAATGATGACATCATCTTAAAGTGGTATATGATATTACCTTCTACACACGGCGTGTAATGATGACATCATCTTAAAGTGGTATATGATATTACCTTCTTCACACGGCGTGTAATGATGACATCATCTTAAAGTGCTATATGATATTACCTTCTACACACGGCGTGTAATGATGACATCATCTTAAAGTGCTATATGATATTACCTTCTACACACGGCGTGTAAACAATATGTTGAAAGTCCTGCTGCAGTCATTTCTCCAGAGCTCATTACAACCAAGTGGTGTTCCTCTCTCCTGACGAGTGTATCTAGTCTCCTGATCCATCTCTGTGGTCTTCATTACTAAAACAACAATATTAGACACAGATATTACACTTAGGCCCTGTACCAAACGGCACCCCTATTCCCTATGTAGTGCACTACTTTGACGAGGGTCGGCAAGGTGCTAGACTCAATTGGGACTCAATTGTCTACATCCACCATCAGCCGTGCACACTAAGGTGTTTTCTCTGGCTGGAATTTGTATTCTATGCATATTAAAATGTGTTAATTTGTAAATGTGTTAATCTGTAAATGTGTTAATCTGTAAATGTGTTAACCTCTACAGAGTACCTAACCCGGATCCGGGAGCACCCCCCACCCCCCCCCCACACTGATTAGCATCGCTAGCATAGCGTCACAATTAAATAGTAGCATCTAAATATCATTAAATCACAAGTCCAAGACACCCAATGAAAGACACAGATCTTGTGAATAAAACCACCATTTCAGATTTTTTAAATGTTTTACAGGGAAGACACAATATGTAAATCTATTAGCTAAACACGTTAGCAAAAGACACCATTTTCTTACTCCAACAGTTTCTTAATCCATCAGGTGCTATCACCAATTCGGCTAAACTAAGATATTGATAGCCACTAACCAACAAACAAATTCTTAAGATGACAGTCTGATAACATATTTATGGTATAGCATAGTTTTTTTTTTTTAAATGTGCATTTTTCAGGTATAAATCACAGTTCTACATTGCAGCTGCAATCTGATATAGTGCTGATGCAGCTAGAACAATTACAGAGACCAACGTTATATAACTAATTACTTGTCTTAAAACATTTCAGAAAAAATACACAGCGTACAGACATTGAAAGCCCAACATCTGGTGAATCCAAACAATATTTCAGATTTTTTAAATGTTTTATAGCGAAAACAAAATGTAGCACTAAATTAGCATAACCAGGCCAGCCAGAACCAGCTGGACGCGCGCGACCAGTTCACATGCACGACAGATATATGAAATAACATCGTAAATTGGGTCTTACTATTGCTGGTCTTTCATCAGAATGTTGATCAAGGTGTCCTTAGTCCTGATGAGTCGTTCAATCCATTCACAATGGCAACTTCCCCTCTTCATTTAGCCTGGGTACTGGTCGACTGGCACGGCCCCTGTCCAAAGTTAAAAAACTCAAAGAACGGAACACGGCAAAACTCCCGAAAAAATTCTAATAATCTGATTAAACTATATTGAAAAAACATACATTACGGTGATATGGTCACATGTATCAAACAAACTTCGACACGGAGATAGTTTTCATTCGTAACGTCAGCATAACAAAAGTCAATGGCTTCTCTAAAACGCGCATCTCAGGAAACCGGAAGTTGTCGGTCACGCTAAAGAAATAGGTCTTATTTCACGTCAGTACAAGATAAACAAAAAAATTCTCCTCTGACGTCTTCCAGACACCCAGAGGAAGAAGAAGGAAGTGTGTTTCGGGTCATAGGTCGCGTGACCATATATAGGCAGAGCGTTGAAGCGAGCATACACATCTTGCAATCTTCTTCTGGCTCAGGGAAAGTGCTGTGAAATGGCCTGTGTTTCACTCACAGACAAAATTGGAACGGTTTTAGAAACCATAGCTTGTTTTCTATCCAATGGTATATGGTTATATGCATATAGTAACAGCAATAATTGAATAAGAGGCAGTTTTATCTGTAGAGGCAATTATGCTAATGTGAAAACAGCACCCCCTGTATTCTCAAGAAGTTAATCTGTAAATGTGTTCATCTGTTAATCTGTAAATGTGTTCATCTGTTAATGTGTTAATCTGTAAATGTGTTCATCTGTAAATGTGTTCATCTGTAAATGTGTTCATCTGTAAATGTGTTCATCTGTAAATGTGTTAATCTGTAAATGTGTTCATCTGTAAATGTGTTAATCTGTAAATGTGTTCATCTGTTAATCTGTAAATGTGTTAATCTGTAAATGTGTTCATCTGTTAATCTGTAAATGTGTTAATCTGTAAATGTGTTAATCTGTAAATGTGTTCATCTGTTAATGTGTTCATCTGTAAATGTGTTCATCTGCAAATGTGTTCATCTGTAAATGTGTTCATCTGTAAATGTGTTAATCTGTTAATCTGTAAATGTGTTCATCTCTAAATGTGTTCATCTGTAAATGTGTTCATCTGTAAATGTGTTCATCTGTAAATCTGTAAATGTGTTCATCTGTAAATGTGTTCATCTGTAAATGTGTTAATCTGTAAATGTGTTAATCTGTAAATGTATTAATCTGTAAATGTATTAATCTGTAAATCTGTAAACGTGTTCAGCTGTAAACGTGTTCATCTGTAAATGTGTTAATCTGTTAATCTGTAAATGTGTTCATCTGTAAATGTGTTCATCTGTAAATGTGTTCATCTGTAAATGTGTTAATCTGTAAATGTGTTCATCTGTTAATGTGTAAATCTGTAAATGTGTTAATCTGTTAATCTGTAAATGTGTTCATCTGTTAATGTGTAAATCTGTAAATGTGTTAATCTGTTAATCTGTAAATGTGTTCATCTGTTAATGTGTTAATCTGTAAATGTGTTCATCTGTAAATGTGTTCATCTGTTCATCTGTAAATGTGTTAATCTGTAAATGTGTTCATCTGTAAATGTGTTCATCTGTAAATGTGTTAATCTGTAAATGTGTTAATCTGTAAATGTGTTAATCTGTAAATGTGTTCATCTGTTAATCTGTAAATGTGTTCATCTGTAAACGTGTTAATCTGTAAATTGACATGGCGGTCCATTACTTACCAAGTTTAGAGCATTATCTATTTGAGATGCCTGCTCTCTTATCAGTGCTTCAGAATATGACGATGTCAGTTTGAGTACTTGTTTCAAACAAGGAGACTAATGTATACACTCTTAGGAAAACATTTGCTATGTAGAACACACAAGGGTTCTTCGGGCTACCCCCATAGGATTACCCTTTGAAGAACCCTTGTAGGTCCAGGTAGAACCCTTTTGGTTCCAAGTAGAACCCTTTCCACAGATGGTTCTCCCTGGAACCCAAAATGGTTCTACCTAGAACCTATAAGGGGTTTTCTTGGAACCAAAAAGGGTTCCCTTATGGGGACAGCCGAAGAACCCTTTTTTCTAAGCGTGTACCTGAAGCAAAACCAATATGGAACTTAACTGTCCACATACTGTCTCAGCACCAACAGTTCACTTTAGTCTATAATTTAGATTTTACAATATCACGTCATGTGCCATATTTTCCTGATGAATTACAGAGCTACAGTATCAGCCACTTAAACCTACTGTCATGTTTTTCTTCTTTATTCAGCTCTTAACTGGTCACTGTTTCATAAGATCAAGCCTGCCTTCCAAATGGCACTGAACCCCTCACACAGTGCACTACATTTGAGGCTGTAAGGGGCCTGCTAGCACATTACGTAGGGGATATGGTGCCATTTAGGACGGAGTCTGAATAGGATCAGTTGTATAATTCTGATCTCCTTCTCCCTGTTTCCCTCTGATAAATGTCAACAAAGGATTACAGCAAAGAATCCATCTGGAAACAGAGAGCCATCGCCGACTGGCTGCATTCCCCCACGGTGCTATAATACTTTACAGACACATGGAGAAGATTTATAGCAGTGTGGACATCAAACACTGTTTTACTGCTCTTCTCATGTGTATACAATTGACACATTGTGAATTCCTTTTAACCTCAGGAAAATAATTTATCCGTACATTACTTCATGAAATGACCTCACGCATACGATTTATTACAACCGAGTAGGTGAAGTGAAGTGGAGGAGGACTTCTGAGAGTGGAGGAGGACTTTTGAGAGTGGAGGAGGACTTCTGAGAGTGGAGGAGGACTTTTGTGATTGGAGGAGGACTTCTGAGAGTGGAGGAGGACTTCTGAGAGTGGAGGAGGACTTCTGAGAGTGGAGGAGGACTTCTGTGATTGGAAGAAGACTTCTGAGAGTGGAGGAGGACTTCTGAGAGTGGAGGAGGACTTCTGAGAGTGGAGGAGGACTTTTGTGATTGGAGGAGGACTTCTGAGAGTGGAGGAGGACTTCTGAGAGTGGAGGAGGACTTCTGAGAGTGGAGGAGGACTTCTGTGATTGGAAGAAGACTTCTGAGAGTGGAGGAGGACTTCCGTGATTGGAGGAGGACTTCTGAGAGTGGAGGAGGACTTCCGTGATTGGAGGAGGACTTCTGAGAGTGGAGGAGGACTTCTGTGATTGGAGGAGTGAGGTTGAGTGAACGGTGTGTGTGTGTGTGTGTTCATGAGTGTGTGTGTGTGTGAGAATTCCACTGTGTCCATGGTTGTCACACACCCACTAGGGGAATGAAGAGAGAAAGCAGTGGTGTATTGATTGTGGACTGTACAAATAGTTCATTTTATCAAGCCTGACTCTATTCGTGCTAAATGATGAATAAACTCATCCGTCAATGCTTGAAAGTATTTATTACTATGCTCCCTCAGCATCCATAAAACAACTTAGGATAGCAGCTTTACTTCTAGATGTCCAGGAGGAGGAGAGCCACTGGTGTCCCATCAAGAGAACAGCTCTAATCTCTTCTCTCTCCCTCCCCCTCTCCCTCCCCCTCTCTCTCTCCCTTTCCCTCTCTCTCGGTCTCTCTCTCTCTCTCCTCTCTCCTCTCTCTCCCTTTCTCTCTCCCTCTCTCTCTGTCTCTCTCTCTCTCTCACACACACACACACACCATCAACACACTAAGGACAATTCCTACGACCTCATGCACTGTCTACTGTTGGACCTTATATAGACAGGTGTGTGCCTTTCCAAATCACGTCCAATTTCGAGAAACCTGTCTTTGCTTTGTCATTATGAGGTATTGTGATGTCATTATGAGGTATTGTGATGTCATTATGAGGTATTGTGATGTCATTATGAGGTATTGTGTGTAGATTGATGAGGAAAAACATGTATTTAATCAATTTTAGAATAAGGCTGTAAAGTAACAAAATGTGAAAAAAATACTTTCCAAATGCTATTCTCAGACCATATTATATTACACTTGAGCTACATAACACGATAGATCGGTTGTCGTGTCACTTGCAAAGCGCAGCTAAGTATACATTTAAAAAAATAAGTCTTTAAAATACTGTAGAATGGAACCGCTAACTCTTTAAAAACACATGTTGTTGGGAGGTCGTAACCAGACAAGACATTGACCTTTGCACTGACTTTTACATTCATTTCACATTCTAGTTAACTGAGGGTCAAAAGGTGATACTATCTCTCAGTGTAAATCCGACATACATATATATATATTTTTTTTTATAGACCAAATACATCTTCTTGCCAACATGTTATCTTGTAGTTGACCCTGTATGAAAACTGCTGTCCTGTACCTGACACAACTAGTGTGGTGATACAACAACCACTCCAACACCAGTTTAAACAAGTTAAACATATCATGAAATACATAATTGAGTACAATCATGTGTTTAATGTACCAAATTGAAAATAAAATACTGCTTTCTATTTAAGCACTAAATAATTTCTAGAAACAACGTCAGAGCTAAAACGATGCAGAATAACGTCGGGGGTTTCACCAGTGAATATTTTATACACTAAGTGGATAGAGAAGATTTTTCATTGGGTATTTTAAAGGGCATTTCATGACATGTATAAATAAATTCCTCTACTTTTCACATAATCCATTACCACAGCTGAATTATACATTTGACTCTGAATTCCAAGTGTCCGACTGTAAGCTTAACACGCTAGAAATGGCAATTATGCATATTAGACACACGCATATAGTGGATTAATGGTCTGTCTGTCTGGCCGTCTGTCTGTCCTTCTTTCACTCCAGAGACATGATCCCTGCTCCCTAACAGAATGACAGTATTGCAGGATTTACTCCTAACTAGACTTACTCCTAGCTAGACTTACTCCTAGCTAGACGTACTCCTAACTAGACGTACTCCTAGCTAGACTTACTCCTAGCTAGACGTACTCCTAACTAGACGTACTCCTAACTAGACTTACTCCTAGCTAGACTTACTCCTAGCTAGACGTACTCCTAACTAAACTTACTCCTAGCTAGACTTACTCCTAGCTAGACTTACTCCTAGCTAGACATACTCCTAGCTAGACTTACTCCTAGCTAGACGTACTCCTAACTAAACTTACTCCTAGCTAGACTTACTCCTAGCTAGACATACTCCTAGCTAGACTTACTCCTAACTAGACTTACTCCTAACTAGACTTACACCTAGCTAGACTTACTCCTAGCTAGACTTACTCCTAACTAGACTTACTCCTAACTAGACTTACTCCTAACTAGACTTTTAGCTAGACTTACTCCTAGCTAAACTTACTCCTAACTAGACTTACTCCTAGCTAGACGTACTCCTAACTAGACTTACTCCTAGCTAGACATACTCCTAGCTAGACATACTCCTAGCTAGACTTAGTCCTAACTAGACTTACTCCTAGATAGATTTTCTCCTAGCTAGACTTACTCCAATCTAGACGTACTCCTAACTAGACTTACTCCTCGCTAGACTTACTCCTAGCTAGACTTACTCCTAGCTAGACTTACTCCTAGATAGACTTACTCCTAACTAGACTTACTCCTAGCTAGACTTACTCCTAGATAGACTTACTCCTAGATAGACTTACTCCTAGCTAGACTTACTCCTCGCTAGACTTACTCCTAACTAGACTTACTCCTAACTAGACTTACTCCTCGCTAGACTTACTCCTAGATAGACTTACTCCTAGCTAGACTTACTCCTAACTAGACTTACTCCTAACTAGACTTACTCCTAACTAGACTTACTCCTAGCTAGACTCCCCTGGCTTCACCTTCTGTTGTCCTTCATTTGATTGGTCCTTCTTACTTCTTTCAAAGAAAAAGGTAAGTGAATGAACTGGAAGATGCTTAACTTAGAAGATTATAATACCACCAGACTTTTAATCAAACCCGACTTCTCATAATACCACCAGACTTTTAATCAAACCTGACTTCTTATAATACCACCAGACTTTTAATCAAACCTGACTTCTTATAATACCACCAGACTTTTAATCAAACCTGACTTCTTATAATACCACCAGACTTTTAATCAAACCTGACTTCTCATAATACCACCAGACTTTTAATCAAACCCGACTTCTCATAATACCACCAGACTTTTAATCAAACCCGACTTCTCATAATACCACCAGACTTTTAATCAAACCTGACTTCTCATAATACCACCAGACTTTTAATCAAACCCGACTTCTCATAATACCACCAGACTTTTAATCAAACCTGACTTCTCATAATACCACCAGACTTTTAATCAAACCCGACTTCTCATAATACCACCAGACTTTTAATCAAACCTGACTTCTTATAATACCACCAGACTTTTAATCAAACCTGACTTCTTATAATAACACCAGACTTTCAATCAAACCTGACTTCTTATAATACCACCAGACTTTTGATCAAACCTGACTTCTCATAATACCACCAGACTTTTAATCAAACACGACTTCTCATAATACCACCAGACTTTTAATCAAACCTGACTTCTTATAATACCACCAGACTTTTAATCAAACCTGACTTCTTATAATACCACCAGACTTTTAATCAAACCCGACTTCTCATAATACCACCAGACTTTTAATCAAACCCGACTTCTCATAATACCACCAGACTTTTAATCAAACCTGACTTCTCATAATACCACCAGACTTTTAATCAAACCCGACTTCTCATAATACCACCAGACTTTTAATCAAACCTGACTTCTCATAATACCACCAGACTTTTAATCAAACCCGACTTCTCATAATACCACCAGACTTTTAATCAAACCTGACTTCTTATAATACCACCAGACTTTTAATCAAACCTGACTTCTTATAATAACACCAGACTTTCAATCAAACCTGACTTCTTATAATACCACCAGACTTTTGATCAAACCTGACTTCTCATAATACCACCAGACTTTTAATCAAACACGACTTCTCATAATACCACCAGACTTTTAATCAAACCCGACTTCTTTAAATACCACCAGACTTTTAATCAAACTCGACTTCTCATAATACCACCAGACTTTTAATCAAACCCGACTTCTTATAATACCACCAGACTTTTGATCAAACCTGACTTCTTATAATACCACCAGACTTTTAATCAAACCCGACTTCTTATAATACCACCAGACTTTTAATCAAACCCGACTTCTTATAATACCACCAGACTTTTAATCAAACCCGACTTCTCATAATACCACCAGACTTTTAATCAAACCTGACTTCTCATAATACCACCAGACTTTTAATCAAACCTGACTTCTCATAATACCACCAGACTTTTAATCAAACCCGACTTCCTATAATACCACCAGACTTTTAATCAAACCGACTTCACTCATTCAGTGTGTGTTGGGTCATTGATGTTTTTATCATCATATTTTTTATATGAACGTAACTACTTTGAGGGTTGCGAAACATACATATACAGTGGATATATATAACTAAAACACTAGTGCAGGGTAATATTTACAGCTGTCAGCTGTAGCTACTTATTTGTTAAACAGATGAGTTTCTGTTTCCTTCCTTCTCACTGCCCTACCTGGGTTTTATATTTAGGTAAAGAGAAAGTTAAAGACAGAAGGTCTACTCTCTACTACCAGTCCCCAGTAGACCACTGCTGCTACGCTGGCTATGCTGAGCTCCACAGCACTGTGATTCCCTTTGTCTTCCAAGAAGGAAGCTCCGGTAACAAATCACTCCGTAGCAGCCAGGTGATACAGCCTTGTTTTCATTAGACCGTGTTATTTAACCCACGCTCAGGAAGGAGGAAGCACGTGATCAATGAGGTAACCGAGCAACCTGCTCTCTGCCCTACGGGTCACCTGTGTTTTATATTTAGGTAAAGAAAGGTAAAGACAGAAGTTCATGTATTGCTGTATGGATTCTCAACATACTGATTGTTGGCTATGAGGAGGTCCCATTGCAAAACATTAAGTGGTTGAAAAGCACTCTGGAACGTACAGAAGAAGAGATTACTGGGAACGGAGCCAAGAGTGCAGAGCTCGTCGGCGCTGCCTGGCGCTGCGTGGACCTAGGGATTTGTCTCCTCTAGTAACAATACAAGTTGAACACAACACAGCACTTCAGCAGAAAGAGAGAGAGAGAGAGAGACAGAGAGAGAGAGAGACAGAGAGAGAGAGACAGAGAGAGAGAGACAGAGAGAGAGAGAGAGAGAGAGAGAGAGAGAGAGACAGAGAGAGAGAGAGAGAGAGAGAGAGAGAGACAGAGAAAGATAGAGAGAGAGAGAGAGAGAGAGAGAGAGAGAGAGAGAGAGAGAGAGAGAGAGAGAGAGAGAGAGAGAGAGAGAGAGAGAGAGAGAGAGAGAGTCTGAAAATGGCACAGAGCGTTCCTTCCAACGCCTCAGCCAAAGGGATTTAAATGCAGGAAAGAACTGGCTGGCAAGTCCAAATGTCATCCACTTTTCACAGCAGTGTTGAAACCAGCGGAGCAAAGGAGGTGAGGAGGTGAGAGAGAAAGACTGAAGTCTATTAATTGTCGGTCGGCAAAGTCAAGAGTGGAGTCTTTTAACTTCCTTTTTTAGTTTAGTTTCTCGTCAAGCCTCTGACACCCAGAAAGCCCATAAAACTGCTGTCAATCAATGTGTAAGGAAATAAAGGCACCCCAACCAATCAGATATAGGTTATTGACACCCCCAACCCATTAGATATAGGTTATTGACACCCCAACACATTAGATATAGGTTATTGACACCCCCAACCCATTAGATATAGGTTATTGACACCCCAACCCATTAGATATAGGTTATTGACAACCCAACCCATTAGATATAGGTTATTGACAACCCAACCCATTAGATATAGGTTATTGACAACCCAACCCATTAGATATGTTATTGACACCCCCAACCCATTAGATATAGGTTATTGACACCCCAACCCATTAGATATAGGTTATTGACAGCCCCACCCATTAGATATAGGTTATTGACACCCCCAACCCATTAGATATAGATTATTGACACCCCAACCCATTAGCTATAGGTTATTGACACCCCGACCCATCAGATATAGGTTATTGACACCCTAACCCATTAGATATAGGTTATTGACACCCCAACCCATCAGATATAGGTTACTGACACCCCAACCCATCAGATATAGGTTACTGACACCCCAACCCATCAGATATAGGTTATTGACACCCTAACCCATTAGATATAGGTTATTGACACCCCAACACATTAGATATAGGTTATTGACACCCCAACCCATCAGATATAGGTCATTGACACCCCAACCCATCAGATATAGGTTATTGACAGCCCCACCCATTAGATATAGGTTATTGACACCCCCAACCCATTAGATATAGATTATTGACACCCCAACACATTAGATATAGGTTATTGACACCCCAACCCATCAGATATAGGTCATTGACACCCCAACCCATTAGATATAGGTTATTGACAGCCCAGCCCATTAGATATAGGTTATTGACACCCCCAACCCATTAGATATAGATTATTGACACCCCAACCCATTAGATATAGGTTATTGACACCCCAACACATTAGATATAGGTTATTGACACCCCAACCCATTAGATATAGGTTATTGACACCCCAACCCATCAGATATAGGTTATTGACAGCCCAGCCCATTAGATATAGGTTATTGACACCCCCAACCCATTAGATATAGATTATTGACACCCCAACCCATTAGATATAGGTTATTGACACCCCAACACATTAGATATAGGTTATTGACACCCCAACCCATTAGATATAGGTTATTGACACCCCAACCCATCAGATATAGGTCATTGACACCCCAACCCATTAGATATAGGTTATTGACAGCCCAGCCCATTAGATATAGGTTATTGACACCCCAACCCATCAGATATAGGTCATTGACACCCCAACCCATCAGATATAGGTTATTGACACCCCAACCCATTAGATATAGGTTATTGACACCCCAAACCCATTAGATATAGGTTATTGACAACCCAACCCATCAGATATAGGTTATTGACACCCCAACCCATTAGATATAGGTTATTGACACCCCAACCCATTAGATATAGGTTATTGACACCCCCAACCCATTAGATATAGGTTATTGACACCCCAACCCATTAGATATAGGTTATTGACAGCCCAACCCATCAGATATAGGTTATTGACACCCCCAACCCATCAGATATAGGTTATTGACAGCCCAACCAATCAGATATAGGTCATTGACACCCCCAACCCATTAGATATAGGTT
>NC_074701.1:4373606-4401106 GCF_029448725.1 Salvelinus fontinalis
GCTTGCATATATATATCGATCGTGTCATTTTCATCATGTTAAATGATTCATCCTTTATTTAATTTAATAATCTTGGGAAATATTGTACAAGTTTGATATTGTCGAACGCCCCCCCCCCCCCCCCCCCCCCCTAAAAAACTTCACCTACTGCTTACGTCATAACAAGTCTGGAGAATGATTTGAACTATTCACTCAAAATGTTGAGGAAAAAAGTGTGAAGACCATCCACTTCTGACATGATAATGTCTTCTGAGATCTGCAGAATGGCCTCCCTCTCTCACAGGCATCACAATCATTTTGTATCTCCTCCGCTTCATATATAATATTAATAACAACAATAATAATCATAATAACTAATAAATACATGATAATAATGATAATACTAATAATTTATAATAATAGTAAGCATAATTATAATCATAATCGTAATAACAAATAAATACATGATAATAATGATGATACTAATAATTTATAATAATAGTAAGCATAATCATAATCATAATCGTAATAACAAATAAATACATGATAATAATGATAAAACTAATAATTTATAATAATAATAAGCATAATTATAATAATAATCGTAATAACAAATAAATACATGATAATAATGATGATACTAATAATTTATAATAATAATACGCATAATTATAATCATAATCGTAACAACACTACTACTAATCATAATCATAATAATCATAATCATAATAACAAATGCATAAATAATAATAATAATTATTATAATTATAATATTGATAATAATAATGATAATAATATATTCCATTTAGCTGTGGGTTTTATCTAAAGCGACGTCCAGTCATTCATACATGTGTGCGGGCAGCCTCTTCTGTAGGAATGGGATGTGTTGCGCCTGTACTGCAGGCCTTGGTTACGCTTCTATTGAAATTCACAGTAGCTTTTTGACCAGGTGCCAAAATAATCCATTCTCTCCTGTATGGCGGTATGGCGGGCTATGAAAGGATATTAACTGTGGGCATAAACTGGTGTGACACATGTCGCCTGCATACATGATCAAATAGCTCATTCAAAAGAAGTTTTCCAGGTAGGTTTACCGGCAGGGGACACAGCCCCACAGCATGACGAGACCAACTCAACCATTACTACTTTGAAGTAACGAGGGTCACCCCTCCATCAACCTCCAGCAGTATGACTTTCACAATGAAGAAGACTATTCTCTCTCTCTCTCTCTCTCTCTCTCTCTCTCTCTCTCTCTCTCTCTCTCTCTCTCTCTCTCTCTCTCTCTCTCTCTCTCTCTCTCTCTCTCTCTCTCTCTCTCTCTCTGTCTCTCTCCCTCTCTCTCTCTCTCTGTCTCTCTCCCTCTCCCTCTCGCTGTCTCTCTCTCTGTCTCTCTCTCGCTGTCTCTCTCTCTGTCTCTCTCTCTCTCTCTCTCTCTCTCTCTCTCTCTGTTGTTCCCTCATTTGTATTCCTTAACCCCTATGTATTTATAATGTGTTTAGCATCACGTGCTACAAAAGCTTTAAACATTTTTTTTTTTTAAAGTGGAAGTGTTTTGTTTATTCACTATTCCAAATTCAACACAGAGAAACCTCGGTGAATTATTCAACTCACCAACCACCAATAGCCCACTGTCAGGACCCAGGGGACTAGGGGGTTCCTTTACTAGGATGTTCCTTTACTAGAGGGTTCCTTTACTAGGGTTTCCTTTACTAGGGGGTTCCTTTACTAGGGGGTTCCTTTACTAGGGGGTTCCTTTACTAGAGGGTTCCTTTACTAGAGGGTTCCTTTACTAGAGGGTTCCTTTACTAGGGGGTTCCTTTACTAAAGGGTTCCTTTACTAGGGGGTTCCTTTACTAGAGGGTTCCTTTACTAGGGGGTTCCTTTACTAGGGGGTTCCTTTACTAAAGGGGTCCTTTACTAGGGGGTTCCTTTACTAGAGGGTTCCTTTACTAGGGGGTTCCTTTACTAGGGGGTTCCTTTACTAAGGGGTTCCTTTACTAGGGGGTTCCTTTACTAGGGGGTTCCTTTACTAGAGGGTTCTTTTACTAGGGGGTTCCTTTACTAGGGGGTTCCTTTACTAGAGGGTTCTTTTACTAGGGGGTTCCTTTACTAGGGGGTTCCTTTACTAGGGGGTTCCTTTACTAGGGGGTTCCTTTACTAGGGGGTTCCTTTACTAAAGGGTTCATTTACTAGGGGGTTCCTTTACGAGAGGGTTCCTTTACTAGGGGGTTCCTTTACTAAAGGGTTAATTTACTAGGGGGTTCCTTTACGAGAGGGTTCCTTTACGAGAGGGTTCCTTTAGCAGAATGTCCAGGAGGTTTTTGTTGCTACTTTGGAGCCATTTGTTCAGCTACTGTAGTTGACACTGCACTCACCAATCATATGTTTGTCCATACGTCATTTAGTGTTTCCCCCCCGTACCCCCGTCATTAAAAAAAATGAAATTTTAGCATTGTAATAATCATAATGTAATCATATCATATGAATATAATTCCTTCGATTTAAACTGTTGTAAATATCTGGGTTAATTGTGAGGTGAATAATTGAATGTTGTGCACTGAGAGACAATAATATCCAACCGTTAATGTCTTAATTAGATCCATCATCGACGCCTACGTAGTCCTATGTCAGGCACGATCTTAAGTGTGTCGTTTCAAATGTCTTTTTACTGTTGTTTTATTTCTTTACTTACCTACACACACACACACACACACACACACACACACACACACACACACACACACACACACACACACACACACATACACACACACACACACACACACACATACCTTTTTTTGCACCATTGGTTAGAGCCTGTAAGAAAGCATTTCACTGTAAGGTCTACCTACACCTGTTGTATTCCTCCAACTCCACTGTACTCGGAAGCTTCTAGTCGTTTATGTGTTTCTTTAGCTAATCCAAGTCACAGTCCTCCAACTCCACTGTACTCGGAAGCTTCTAGTCGTTTATGTGTTTCTTTAGCTGATCCAAGTCACAGGCCTCCAACGTCAGCAAAGGTATAAAAAAAAAAAAACGATATAATGATGCTCTGGTCTATTAGCTACACAGTTAACCTATTAAGGGCCACAGAGCCGTATATACCAGTGTGCACTTTGGCTCCATCCCAAATGGCTTCCCATTCCCTATATAGTGCCATTCCACCCTATGGGCCCTGGTCAAAAGCGGTGCACTATAAATGTAAAGGCAATAGGGTGTCATTTAGGAGGCTCTTTTCCAGGCGAATGAATTTCACCGTTTCTCACTTTACCTGTTGTGAGGCTCACTGCTGCGGAGTCAGCGTACAGGCCAACGGTTTCTGACAAGGTTAACGTCCACACAGTCATTTTCCTGGCGCTGCTCTGCCTCCTGTGAGAGATCAGCACGGCTGCCGCTGTGGGTGGATGGTTCTATACGTTACAACGCCCACCGTCCTCTGTCCTTACCGTGAGATCACCGTTAGAGGAGGGGGGGGATCATCAGTCTGTGGCTAGTTCTATACGTTACAACACCCTCCGTCCTCTGTCCTTACCGTGAGATCACAGTTAGAGGAGGGTGGATCATCAGTCAATCTGTTCACGTACGGAACAAAAACCACAGTTAAATCCCCTTTCTTCCTGTAGAGGAATCAAAAACTCATGGAAGAATTAAATGTATTCGGCAGATGGGAAATTTGGGAAATGGAAACATCACATTTTTTCAGAGCTCAAGTTCTGTAGATTTTATTTTTTTTATTTTTTATTTAACCTTTATTTAACTAGGAAAGTCAGTTTTAAGAAACAAATTCTTATTTACAGTGATGGCCTAACCCGGACGACGCTGGGCCAATTGTACACCGTCCTATGAGACTCCCGATCACTGCCGGTTGTGATACAGACACGGGATCAAACCTGTGTCTGCGATGCAGTGCCTTAGACCGCTGCGCCACCTCGGGATCCCAGATGATGATGATGGTGGTGGTGGTGATGAGGATGGAGGAAGTGGAAGTGACATGTCTTCAGAAGGACTATGTCAGCGGGTCTAGTGTTTATAGTAGAAGTACAGATACACATAGACACCAGGCTCATCTACTTCCCATTCTGGGGTTTCAGGAAGAATTCTGAATGATTTATAAATATGCTAAGGCGTGCGTCTCGGGAGGGGCGTGTGTAACTGGGGCGGGCCATCACCTGACACTTCAGGGGTCCAGGCTGAAACTTTGGCTCTTGTCTGAACACAGGGCCAGGGCACTGGGGTCAGGAACCTCATGGTAATCAGGCCTCCTGCAGCACATCCCTCCTCTGTGGGCCCGCCCTGACCACATCCTGCGTCTTTGTTGGGGATGTCACGTATACAGACCCAGTCCTATGCCCAAGCCTGAGCACTGCAGGAATTATAACCCCAAGCACCAGCCCAGACCCAGCTCAAGGCCTTTACTCCACCCAGACCCATCCTCTAACTATCCCTCTAAAGCCCCAGACCCAGCCTCTAACTATCCCTCTAAATCCCCAGACCTAGCCCCACACTCAGCCTCTAACAATCTCCTCTAAAGCCCCAGACCCAGCCTCTAACTATCCCTCTAAAGCCCCAGACCCAGCATCTAACTATCCCTCTAAAGCCCCAGACCCAGCCTCTAACTATCCCTCTAAAACCCCAGACCCAGTCTCTAACTATCCCTCTATAGCCCCAGACCCACCCTCTAACTACCCCTCTATAGCCCCAGACCCATCCTCTAACTGTCCCTCTAAAGCCCCAGACCCAGCCTCTAACTATCCCTCTAAAGCCCCAGACCCAGCCTCTAACTATCCCTCTAAAGCCCCAGACCCAGTCTCTAACCATCCCTCTATAGCCCCAGACCCAGTCTCTAACTATCCCTCTAAAACCCCAGACCCACCCTCTCACTATCCCTCTAAAGCCCCAGACCCAGCCTCTAACTATCCCTCTAAAGCCCCAGACCTACCGTCTAACTATCCCTCTAAACCCCCAGACCGAGCATCTAACTATCCCTCTATAGCTCCAGACCCAGCCTCTAACTATCCCTCTAAAGCCCCAGACCTAGCCTCTAACTATCCCTCTAAAGCCCCAGACCTACCGTCTAACTATCCCTCTACAGCCCCAGACCCAGCCTCTAACTATCCCTCTATAGCCCCAGATCCAGCCTCTGACTATCCCTCTATAGCCCCAGACCCAGCTTCTAACTATTCCTCTATAGCCCCAGACCCACCCTCTAACTATCCCTCTAAATCCCCAGACCTAGCCTCTAACTATCCCTCTAAAGCCCCACACTCAGCCTCTAACAATCTCCTCTAAAGCCTCAGACCCAGCCTCTAACTATCCCTCTAAAGCCTCAGACCCAGCCTCTAACTATCCCTCTATAGCCTCAGACCCAGCCTCTAACTATTCCTCTAAAGACCCAGACCCAGCGTCTAACTATCCCTCTGCGCTACGGCCTCTTCTCCATCACAGAACATCCAGGCCTCTTCTCCATCACACAACATCCAGGCCTCTTCTCCATCACAGAACATCCAGGCCTCTTCTCCATCACAGACCATCCAGGCCTCTTCTCCATCACAGAACATCCAGGCCTCTTCTCCATCACAGACCATCCAGGCCTCTTCTCCATCACAGAACATCCAGGCCTCTTCTCCATCACAGAACATCCAGGCTTCTTCTCCATCACAAAACATCCAGGCCTCTTCTCCATCAAAGAACTTCAGCAAGGGAAAACCAAAAACCAACCACCATTTTAGACCATATTAACACCATCCTGTTCTGTTCCACTTCCCAGAGATATTCTATTTCCTGTTGTTTCTGGTGGCAGTGGTTCTCTCAGACCACATTAATACCATCCTGTTCTACTTCCCAGAGATGTTCTATTTCCTGTTGTTTCTGGTGGCAGTGGTTCTCTCAGACCACACTAACACCATCCTGTTCTACTTCCCAGAGATATTCTATTTCCTGTTATTTCTGGTGGCAGTGGTTCTCTCAGACCACATTAACACCATCCTGTTCTACTTCCCAGAGATATTCTATTTCCTGTTGTTTCTGGTGGCAGTGGTTCTCTCAGACCACACTAACACCATCCTGTTCTACTTCCCAGAGATATTCTATTTCCTGTTATTTCTGGTGGCAGTGGTTCTCTCAGACCACACTAACACCATCCTGTTCTACTTCCCAGAGATATTCTATTTCCTGTTGTTTCTGGTGGCAGTGGTTCTCTCAGACCACACTAACACCATCCTGTTCCACTTCCCAGAGATATTCTATTTCCTGTTATTTCTGGTGGCAGTGGTTCTCTCAGACCACATTAACACCATCCTGTTCTACTTCCCAGAGATATTCTATTTCCTGTTATTTCTGGTGGCAGTGGTTCTCTCAGACCACATTAACACCATCCTGTTCTACTTCCCAGAGATATTCTATTTCCTGTTATTTCTGGTGGCAGTGGTTCTCTCAGACCACATTAACACCATCCTGTTCTACTTCCCAGAGATATTCTATTTCCTGTTATTTCTGGTGGCAGTGGTTCTCTCAGACCACATTAACACCATCCTGTTCTACTTCCCAGAGATATTCTATTTCCTGTTATTTCTGGTGACAGTGGTTCTCTCAGACCACATTAACACCATCCTGTTCTACTTCCCAGAGATATTCTATTTCCTGTTATTTCTGGTGGCAGTGGTTCTCTCAGACCACATTAACACCATCCTGTTCTACTTCCCAGAGATATTCTATTTCCTGTTATTTCTGGTGGCAGTGGTTCTCTCAGACCACATTAACACCATCCTGTTCTACTTCCCAGAGATATTCTATTTCCTGTTATTTCTGGTGGCAGTGGTTCTCTCAGACCACATTAACACCATCCTGTTCTACTTCCCAGAGATATTCTATTTCCTGTTATTTCTGGTGGCAGTGGTTCTCTCAGACCACATTAACACCATCCTGTTCTACTTCCCAGAGATGTTCTATTTCCTGTTGTTTCTGGTGGCAGTGGTTCTCTCAGACCACATTAACACCATCCTGTTCTACTTCCCAGAGATATTCTATTTCCTGTTGTTTCAATTTTCATTCAAACGTTCCTCTTCTTTTCTTCTCCTGTTTGAAATAAAACGTTAATAAATATTTGAAGCTCATTCCCCCAGGTTTGTCTGTCACATTATAATAGTAAAAGATGTATAATTCTCTGTGTAAAAAAAAAAATGAAAAGCTCTGTTCGTTAGTCTAAATGGAATGTGAATATTAAACAGTATATCCTATTTAACAGTCATATCAAGCTCCCTGCATGTTCATATATTTTACATGTCATTTTATTTAATGGAAACCTACCAAGGTTTTCACACAGATTGGAAGAGTTTGATGAATTCATAAGGAGGAACGACGGGGTTAGGGCCAAAGCACCAGGCATCAGTCTATTCCCTTGTCTTAACGTCTGTCTGTCTGTCTGTCTGTCTGTCTGTCTGTCTGTCTGTCTGTCTGTTACTATGTCTGTCTGTCTGTCTGTCTGTCTGTCTGTCTGTCTGTCTGTCTGTCTGTCTGTCTGGCTGGCTGGCTGGCTGGCTGGCTGGCTGGCTGGCTGGCTGTCACTATGTCTGTCTGTCTGTCGCTATGTCTCTCTGTCTGTCACTATGTCTGTCTGTCTGTCTGTCTGTCTGTCTGTCTGTCTGTCTGTCTGTTTAGTCAATCACATCAATCAAGTTAATTGAGCTGTGCATGCAGAGAGAGCCTATTCCAGGCTGTCACTCTCATTACAGAGACCTAGTGATATCAAAACAGGTGACATATCAACCTGCTCTCACTCCTCCCTTTTGTCTCTCTGTTTTATCACTAGCGTTGAGTTGAAATGTTCAACATGGCCTGGCTCCGGAGCGGCCCCGAACGCCTTGGTGTCAGGAGACTATGCAAAACAGAACAGACGTGACACTGTGTCAATATACTTTGCATGGAGTGGGTTGGGGTTATATTCACATAACGTGAATGAAAATGACAAGTATATAGTAGGCTTTAGTATATAATACTCTTAGCCAAGGTGGAGTTAGTGTGCACACCAGGACTAAAGCCCGTTGATGAGCCTTCAACGTTGCATCCCCGTCCTTCTCCAGACTCAGAGAAATAACCCCCTGCACTTAGCCAGGCTTTTAAACCCAAAAACCAAGACTCAAACCCTTGACTCAAACCATTGCCTCAAACTCAGACTCAAACCCCTGACTTAAACCCAGACTTAAACCCTGACATAAAACATTGACTTAAACCCAGACTCAATTGCCTGACTCAAACCCTGACTCAATGACAGACTTAAACCCTGACTTAAACCCAGACTCAAACCCAGACTCAAAACCTGACTCAAAGTCAGACTAAAACCCTGACTCAAACCCTGACTCAAACCCCTGACTTAAACCCAGACTTAAACCCTGACATAAAACATTGACTTAAACCCAGACTCAATTGCCTGACTCAAACCCTGACTCAATGACAGACTTAAACCCTGACTTAAACCCAGACTCAAACCCAGACTCAAAACCTGACTCAAAGTCAGACTAAAACCCTGACTCAAACCCTGACTCAAACCTGGACTTAAACCCAGACTTAAACCCTCACTCAAACCCAGACTCAAATCCTGACTCAAACTCAGAATAAACGCAGACTCAAACCCTGACTCAAACTCAGAATAAACGCAGACTCAAACCCTGACTCAAAGTGAACGCTGTGAATGTGTAACCACGCACAGGGTCTTCTGCCTTTCTCTCAGTGTAGACCAAACGTTAGCTTCTAGAGATGAATCAGCCATGTCTGCCATATCTCTCTCTGATCTCTGTAGGTCTCCAGAGATGAATCAGCCATGTCTGCCATATCTCTCTATGTTCCCTGTAGATGTTCAGAGATGTCTGCCATGTCCTCTGTCTGTTCCCTGTAGATGTTCAGAGATGTCTGCCATGTCCTCTCTCTGTTCCCTGTAGATGTCCAGAGATGTCTGCCATGTCCTCTCTCTGTTCCCTGTAGGTGTTCAGGGATGTCTGCCATGTCCTCTCTCTGTTCCCTGTAGATGTTCAGAGATGTCTGCCATGTCCTCTGTCTGTTCCCTGTAGATGTTCAGAGATGTCTGCCATGTCCTCTGTCTGTTCCCTGTAGATGTCCAGAGATGTCTGCTCTCTGTTCCCCAAATAGCTAAACTTAACTCCTCCTGTCTTTTTGTTGTGGTTAGCAGGCAGCAGGGAAGCTCAGGAGTGTCTCGCAGCCTCTCACAGTGAGGGAGGGAACATGGAGGAACATGGGGAAATGTCACTATGTCCCAGGTATGGGTGAGAGTGGATAAAGTAAGCCTGTACTAATCAAAGCACTGCGAGTGGGTTGGTGGGCCTACTGGGCAGGGGCAGACTGGCCATCTGGCATTTCGGGAACATACCAGATGGACTGGTCCATATTTAGCCCAGTGGGCCTGTCTAACTTGTTCGATTTTGGGGGGGGGGGTTTGCAGAAAAGCTACCAGCTAGCTACACACAGAGCATGCTGTGCCATGTCAGTATTTGTACAGTGCTAATCTCAACCATGTTCAGCTTGTTTTCCGGAATCACTGTGATCATAGCTCAACCCTATTGTGTACTCCTTGTGCATCACTTTCCCTTGTGGACGCTGTTCTTCTAAACTCTCAAGCCAATCTGACTAAATGTTTCATGGTTTTCAGCGCAAAACATTTGCAATTTTTAATGATTGTCAAAATGGCTACTTGGAGTACGTCAGAAAACGAGTACATAATCGCAACCGATGTGCTGTATGGTCAACGTATCTCAACACAGCTCCTGAATGTCGTGATGTCACAAAGTTCTGTTGTGGTGTCACAGAGTTCTGTCGTGATGTCACAGAGTTCTGTGGTGGTGTCACAGAGTTCTGTGGTGGTGTCACAGAGTTCTGTCGTGATGTCACAGAGTTCTGGAAGCCAGCACAGCTAAAAGCTTCTGAATTCTTTGTGTGTTTGAAGTGTGTTCTAAATATGCAGAGAAAACATATGAAACCCATCCTCATGTTTTGTTTCTGGGAATCGAGTCGACTGCATGATTGTGTTTTACTGTCACTTTGAATTAGACGGGGAAAGGCACTGCTTACAGCCCATTGTTTTGGGTTTGAAACCAAGTTTCACATAAAAACAATATTCATTTTTTTTAGGAATAAATCATAGTAGAGTAGAGGTGTTAACCTGTAATTATTACTGTATCCACCCCTCAACCTCTTGATAAAGGAACAGACAGTAGAGGTGTTAACCTGTAATTATTACTGTATTCACCCCTCAACCTCTTGATAAAGGAACAGACAGTAGAGGTGTTAACCTGTAATTATTACTGTATTCACCCCTCAACCTCTTGATAAAGGAACAGACAGTAGAGGTGTTGACCTGTAATTATTACTGTATTCACCCCTCAACCTCTTGATAAAGGAACAGACAGTAGAGGTGTTAACCTGTAATTATTACCGTATCCACCCCTCAACCTCTTGATAAAGGAACAGACAGTAGAGGTGTTAACCTGTAATTATTACTGTATTCACCCCTCAACCTCTTGATAAAGGAGGGACAGTAGAGGTGTTAACCTGTAATTATTACTGTATTCACCCCTCAACCTCTTGATAAAGGAGGGACAGTAGAGGTGTTAACCTGTAATTATTACTGTATTCACCCCTCAACCTCTTGATAAAGGAGGGACAGTAGAGGTGTTAACCTGTAAATAGTACTGTATCCACCCCTCAACCTCTTGATAAAGGAACAGACAGTAGAGGTGTTAACCTGTAATTATTACTGTATTCACCCCTCAACCTCTTGATAAAGGAACAGACAGTAGAGGTGTTAAACCTGTAATTATTACTGTATCCACCCCTCAACCTCTTGATAAAGGAACAGACAGTAGAGGTGTTAACCTGTAATTATTACTGTAGCCACCCCTCAACCTCTTGATAAAGGAACAGACAGTAGAGGTGTTAACCTGTAATTATTACTGTATCCATCCCTCAACCTCTTGATAAAGGAACAGACAGTAGAGGTGTTAACCTGTAATTATTACTGTATCCACCCCTCAACCTCTTGATAAAGGAACAGACAGTAGAGGTGTTAACCTGTAATTATTACTGTACCACCCCTCAACCTCTTGATAAAGGAGGGACAGTAGAGGTGTTAACCTGTAATTATTACTGTATTCACCCCTCAACCTCTTGATAAAGGAACAGACAGTAGAGGTGTTAACCTGTAATTATTACTGTACCACCCCTCAACCTCTTGATAAAGGAGGGACAGTAGAGGTGTTAACCTGTAATTATTACTGTATTCACCCCTCAACCTCTTGATAAAGGAACAGACAGTAGAGGTGTTAACCTGTAATTATTACTGTATTCACCCCTCATCCTCTTGATAAAGGAGGGACAGTAGAGGTGTTAACCTGTAATTATTACTGTATTCACCCCTCAACCTCTTGATAAAGGAACAGACAGTAGAGGTGTTAACCTGTAATTATTACTGTATTCACCCCTCATCCTCTTGATAAAGGAGGGACAGTAGAGGTGTTAACCTGTAATTATTACTGTATCCACCCCTCACCCTCTTGATAAAGGAGGGACAGTAGAGGTGTTAACCTGTAATTATTTCTGTATCCACCCCTCAACCTCTTGATAAAGGAGGGACAGTAGAGGTGTTAACCTGTAATTATTACTGTATTCACCCCTCAACCTCTTGATAAAGGAGGGACAGTAGAGGTGTTAACCTGTAATTATTACTGTATTCACCCCTCAACCTCTTGATAAAGGAACAGACAGTAGAGGTGTTAACCTGTAATTATTACTGTATTCACCCCTCAACCTCTTGATAAAGGAGGGACAGTAGAGGTGTTAACCTGTAATTATTACTGTATTCACCCCTCAACCTCTTGATAAAGGAACAGACAGTAGAGGTGTTAACCTGTAATTATTACTGTATTCACCCCTCAACCTCTTGATAAAGGAACAGACAGTAGAGGTGTTAACCTGTAATTATTACTGTATTCACCCCTCAACCTCTTGATAAAGGAGGGACAGTAGAGGTGTTAACCTGTAATTATTACTGTATTCACCCCTCAACCTCTTGATAAAGGAACAGACAGTAGAGGTGTTACTGTATTCACCCCTCAACCTCTTGATAAAAGAACAGACAGTAGAGGTGTTAACCTGTAATTATTACTGTATTCACCCCTCAACCTCTTGATAAAGGAACAGACAGTAGAGGTGTTAACCTGTAATTATTACTGTATTCACCCCTCATCCTCTTGATAAAGGAACAGACAGTAGAGGTGTTAACCTGTAATTATTACTGTATCCACCCCTCAACCTCTTGATAAAGGAGGGACAGTAGAGGTGTTAACCTGTCATTATTACTGTATTCACCCCTCAACCTCTTGATAAAGGAACAGACAGTAGAGGTGTTAACCTGTAATTATTACTGTCTCCACCCCTCAACCTCTTGATAAAGGAACAGACAGTAGAGGTGTTACTGTATTCACCCCTCAACCTCTTGATAAAGGAACAGACAGTAGAGGTTTTAACCTGTAATTATTACTGTATTCACCCCTCAACCTCTTGATAAAGGAGGGACAGTAGAGGTGTTAACCTGTCATTATTACTGTATTCACCCCTCAACCTCTTGATAAAGGAACAGACAGTAGAGGTGTTAACCTGTAATTATTACTGTATTCACCCCTCAACCTCTTGATAAAGGAACAGACAGTAGAGGTGTTAACCTGTAATTATTACTGTATTCACCCCTCAAACTCTTGATAAAGGAGGGACAGTAGAGGTGTTAACCTGTAATTATTACTATATCCACCCCTCAACCTCTTGATAAAGGAACAGACAGTAGAGGTGTTAACCTGTAATTATTACTGTATTCACCCCTCAACCTCTTGATAAAGGAGGGACAGTAGAGGTGTTAACCTGTAATTATTACTGTATTCACCCCTCAACCTCTTGATAAAGGAACAGACAGTAGAGGTGTTAACCTGTAATTATTACTGTATTCACCACTCATCCTCTTGATAAAGGAACAGACAGTAGAGGTGTTAACCTGTAATTATTACTGTATTCACCCCTCAACCTCTTGATAAAGGAGGGACAGTAGAGGTGTTAACCTGTAATTATTACTGTATTCACCCCTCAACCTCTTGATAAAGGAGGGACAGTAGAGGTGTTAACCTGTGATTATTACTGTATTCACCCCTCATCCTCTTGATAAAGGAACAGACAGTAGAGGTGTTAACCTGTAATTATTACTGTATTCACCCCTCAACCTCTTGATAAAGGAACAGACAGTAGAGGTGTTAACCTGTAATTATTACTGTATTCACCCCTCAACCTCTTGATAAAAGAACAGACAGTAGAGGTGTTACTGTCTCCACCCCTCAACCTCTTGATAAAGGAGGGACAGTAGAGGTGTTAACCTGTAATTATTACTGTATTCACCCCTCAACCTCTTAATAAAGGAGGGACAGTAGAGGTGTTAACCTGTAATTATTACTATATCCACCCCTCAACCTCTTGATAAAGGAACAGACAGTAGAGGTGTTAACCTGTAATTATTACTGTATTCACCCCTCAAACTCTTGATAAAGGAGGGACAGTAGAGGTGTTAACCTGTAATTATTACTATATCCACCCCTCAACCTCTTGATAAAGGAACAGACAGTAGAGGTGTTAACCTGTAATTATTACTGTATTCACCCCTCAACCTCTTGATAAAGGAGGGACAGTAGAGGTGTTAACCTGTAATTATTACTGTATTCACCCCTCAACCTCTTGATAAAGGAACAGACAGTAGAGGTGTTAACCTGTAATTATTACTGTATTCACCCCTCATCCTCTTGATAAAGGAACAGACAGTAGAGGTGTTAACCTGTAATTATTACTGTATTCACCCCTCAACCTCTTGATAAAGGAGGGACAGTAGAGGTGTTAACCTGTAATTATTACTGTATTCACCCCTCAACCTCTTGATAAAGGAGGGACAGTAGAGGTGTTAACCTGTAATTATTACTGTATTCACCCCTCATCCTCTTGATAAAGGAACAGACAGTAGAGGTGTTAACCTGTAATTATTACTGTATTCACCCCTCAACCTCTTGATAAAGGAACAGACAGTAGAGGTGTTAACCTGTAATTATTACTGTATTCACCCCTCAACCTCTTGATAAAAGAACAGACAGTAGAGGTGTTACTGTCTCCACCCCTCAACCTCTTGATAAAGGAGGGACAGTAGAGGTGTTAACCTGTAATTATTACTGTATTCACCCCTCAACCTCTTGATAAAGGAGGGACAGTAGAGGTGTTAACCTATAATTATTACTGTATTCACCCCTCAACCTCTTGATAAAGGAGGGACAGTAGAGGTGTTAACCTGTAATTATTACTTTATTCACCCCTCAACCTCTTGATAAAGGAGGGACAGTAGAGGTGTTAACCTGTAATTATTACTGTATTCACCCCTCAACCTCTTGATAAAGGAACAGACAGTAGAGGTGTTAACCTGTAATTATTACTGTATCCACACCTCAACCTCTTGATAAAGGAGGGACAGTAGAGGTGTTAACCTGTAATTATTACTGTATTCACCCCTCAACCTCTTGATAAAGGAGGGACAGTAGAGGTGTTAACCTGTAATTATTACTGTATTCACCCCTCAACCTCTTGATAAAGGAACAGACAGTAGAGGTGTTAACCTGTAATTATTACTGTTCAACCCCTCAACCTCTTGATAAAGGAGGGACAGTAGAGGTGTTAACCTGTAATTATTACTGTATCCACCCCTCAACCTCTTGATAAAGGAGGGACAGTAGAGGTGTTAACCTGTAATTATTACTGTCTCCACCCCTCAACCTCTTGATAAAGGAACAGACAGTAGAGGTGTTAACCTGTAATTATTACTGTATCCACCCCTCAACCTCTTGATAAAGGAGGGACAGTAGAGGTGTTAACCTGTAATTATTACTGTATCCACCCCTCAACCTCTTGATAAAGGAGGGACAGTAGAGGTGTTAACCTGTAATTATTACTGTATTCACCCCTCATCCTCTTGATAAAGGAGGGACAGTAGAGGTGTTAACCTGTAATTATTACTGTATTCACCCCTCATCCTCTTGATAAAGGAACAGACAGTAGAGGTGTTAACCTGTAATTATTACTGTATCTACCCCTCAACCTCTTGATAAAGGAGGGACAGTAGAGGTGTTAACCTGTAATTATTACTGTATTCACCCCTCAACCTCTTGATAAAGGAGGGACAGTAGAGGTGTTAACCTGTAATTATTACTGTATTCACCCCTCAACCTCTTGATAAAGGAACAGACAGTAGAGGTGTTAACCTGTAATTATTACTGTATCCACCCCTCAACCTCTTAATAAAGGAACAGACAGTAGAGGTGTTAACCTGTAATTATTACTGTATTCACCCCTCAACCTCTTGATAAAAGAACAGACAGTAGAGGTGTTAACCTGTAATTATTACTGTATCCACCCCTCAACCTCTTGATAAAGGAGGGACAGTAGAGGTGTTAACCTGTAATTATTACTGTATCCACCCCTCAACCTCTTGATAAAGGAACAGACAGTAGAGGTGTTAACCTGTAATTATTACTGTATTCACCCCTCAACCTCTTGATAAAGGAACAGACAGTAGAGGTGTTAACCTGTAATTATTACTGTATCCACCCCTCATGCTCTTGATGAAGCTGTGACACTGCCTGTTCTCCGCCGCAGTCGGCCCACATGGCCGTGTACTACAGTTGTACTGTAATACTGAAGCAGTCAGACATAATGCATGTGTACGCCTTTTGACCCGTGAACAATAGAGACGTTGACTGGTGGCGATGGACCGTAATGATGTGTCTGGTACGTGTTCCCGGCCTGTTCTGAGTCCCAAATGGCACCCTAAGCCCTGTGTAGTGAATGAACGGGTCTGGTCGAAAGTAGTGCACTATATAGTAGTGCATTCATCCACCTCTGGCCGGCTCGCCTCCCTACCACTGAGGAAGTACAGTTCCCGCTCAGCCCAGTCAAAACTGTTCGCTGCTATGGCACCCCAATGGTGGAACAAACTCCCTCACGACGCCAGGACAGCGGAGTCAATCACCACCTTCCGGAGACACCTGAAACCCCACCTCTTCAAGGAATACCTAGGATAGGATAAAGCAATCCTTCTGCCCCCCCCCCCCCTTAAAAGATTTAGATGCACTATTGTAAAGTGGCTGTTCCACTGGATGTAATAAGGTGAATGCACCAATTTGTAGGTCGCTCTGGATAAGAGCGACTGCAAAATGACTTAAATGTAAATGTAAATATAGGGAATATGGTGTAATTTGGGACATAAGTTGGTAAAACAAAAAAATACTCACCATTAATGTCTTCTTACTGCTTTTCCATCCAGAGGGGTTTTCTGAAACAGCTGGATATGAGTCCTAAATGACACCCTAGTGTCTATATAGAGTTCTAAATGACACCCTACTGTCTGTATAGAGTCCTAAATGACACCCTACTGTCTGTATAGAGTCCTAAATGACACCCTACTGTCTGTATAGAGTACTAAATGACACCCTACTGTCTGTATAGAGTCCTAAATGACACCCTACTGTCTGTATAGAGTCCTAAATCACACCCTACTGTCTGTATAGAGTCCTAAATGACACCCTACTGTCTATATAGAGTACTAAATGACACCCTACTGTCTGTATAGAGTCCTAAATGACACCCTACTGTCTGTATAGAGTCCTAAATGACACCCTACTGTCTGTATAGAGTCCTAAATGACACCCTACTGTCTGTATAGAGTCCTAAATGACACCCTACTGTCTGTATAGAGTCCTAAATGACACCCTACTGTCTATATAGAGTTCTAAATGACACACTACTGTCTGTATAGAGTCCTAAATGACACCCTACTGTCTGTATAGAGTCCTAAATGACACCCTACTGTCTGTATAGAGTCCTAAATGACACCCTACTGTCTGTATAGAGTCCTAAATGACACCCTACTGTCTGTATAGAGTCCTAAATGACACCCTACTGTCTGTATAGAGTCCTAAATGACACCCTACTGTCTGTATAGAGTCCTAAATGACACCCTACTGTCTGTATAGAGTCCTAAATGACACCCTACTGTCTGTATAGAGTCCTAAATGACACCCTACTGTCTGTATAGAGTCCTAAATGACACCCTACTGTCTGTATAGAGTCCTAAATGACACCCTACTGTCTGTATAGAGTCCTAAATGACACCCTACCGTCTGTATAGAGTCCTAAATGACACCCTACTGTCTGTATAGAGTCCTAAATGACACCCTACTGTCTGTATAGAGTCCTAAATGACACCCTACTGTCTGTATAGAGTCCTAAATGCCACCCTACTTTCTATAGAATGTGTCCTAAATGACACCCTACTGTCTATAGGATGTGTCCTACATGACACCCAACTGTCTATATAGAGTCCTAAATGACACCCTACTGTCTATAGAATGTGTCCTAAATGACACCCTACTGTCTGTATAGAGTCCTAAATGACACCCTACTGTCTGTATAGAGTCCTAAATGACACCCTACTGTCTATAGGATGTGTCCTACATGACACCCTACTGTCTATATAGAGTCCTAAATGACACCCTACTGTCTGTATAGAGTCCTAAATGACACCCTACTGTCTATATAGAGTCCTAAATGACACCCTACTGTCTATATAGAGTCCTAAATGACACCCTACTGTCTGTATAGAGTACTAAATGGCACCCTACTGTCTGTATAGAGTCCTAAATGACACCCTACTGTCTGTATAGAGTCCTAAATGACACCCTACTGTCTGTATAGAGTCCTAAATGACACCCTACTGTCTATATAGAGTCCTAAATGACACCCTACTGTCTATATAGAGTCCTAAATGACACCCTACGGTCTGTATAGAGTCCTAAATGACACCCCACTGTCTGTAAAGAGTCCTAAATGACACCCTACTGTCTTTATAGAGTCCTAAATGACACCCGACTGTCTGTATAGAGTCCTAAATGACACCCTACTGTCTGTATAGAGTCCTAAATGACACCCTACTGTCTGTATAGAGTCCTAAATGACACCCTAATGTCTGTATAGAGTACTAAATGACACCCTACTGTCTGTATAGAGTCCTAAATGACACCCTACTGTCTGTATTGAGTCCTAAATGACACCCTACTGTCTGTATAGAGTCCTAAATGACACCCTACTGTCTGTATAGAGTCCTAAATGACACCCTACTGTCTGTATAGAGTCCTAAATGACACACTACTGTCTTTATAGAGTCCTAAATGACACCCTACTGTCTATATAGAGTCCTAAATGACACCCTACTGTCTTTATAGAGTCCTAAATGACACCCTACTGTCTTTATAGAGTCCTAAATGACACCCTACTGTCTGTATAGAGTCCTAAATGACACCCTACTGTCTGTATAGAGTCCTAAATGACACCCTACTGTCTGTATAGAGTCCTAAATGACACACTACTGTCTTTATAGAGTCCTAAATGACACCCTACTGTCTGTAAAGAGTCCTAAATGACACCCTACTGTCTGTATAGAGTCCTAAATGACACCCTACTGTCTGTAAAGAGTCCTAAATGACACCCTACTGTCTTTATAGAGTCCTAAATGACACCCGACTGTCTGTATAGAGTCCTAAATGACACCCTACTGTCTGTATAGAGTCCTAAATGACACCCTACTGTCTGTATAGAGTCCTAAATGACACCCTACTGTCTGTATAGAGTCCTAAATGACACACTACTGTCTATATAGATTCCTAAATGACACCCTACTGTCTATATAGAGTCCTAAATGACACCCTACTGTCTGTATAGAGTCCTAAATGACACCCTGCTGTCTGTATAGAGTCCTAAATGACACCCTAATGTCTGTATAGAGTCCTAAATGACACCCTACTGTCTGTATAGAGTCCTAAATGACACCCTAATGTCTGTATAGAGTCCTAAATGACACCCTACTGTCTGTATAGAGTCCTAAATGACACCCGACTGTCTATATAGAGTCCTAAATGACACCCTACTGTCTGTATGGAGTCCTAAATGACACCCTACTGTCTGTATAGAGTCCTAAATGACACCCTACTGTCTGTATAGAGTCCTAAATGACACCCTACTGTCTGTATAGAGTCCTAAATGACACCCTACTGTCTGTATAGAGTCCTAAATGACACCCTACTGTCTGTATAGAGTCCTAAATGACACCCTACTGTCTATATAGAGTCCTAAATGACACCCGACTGTCTGTATAGAGTCCTAAATGACACCCGACTGTCTATATAGAGTCCTAAATGACACCCTACTGTCTGTATGGAGTCCTAAATGACACCCTACTGTCTGTATGGAGTCCTAAATGACACCCTACTGTCTGTATAGAGTACTAAATGACACCCTACTGTCTGTATAGAGTCCTAAATGACACCCTACTGTCTGTATAGAGTCCTAAATGACACCCTACTGTCTGTATAGAGTCCTAAATGACACCCTAATGTCTGTATAGAGTCCTAAATGACACCCTACTGTCTGTATAGAGTCCTAAATGACACCCTACTGTCTGTATAGAGTCCTAAATGACACCCTACTGTCTGTATAGAGTCCTAAATGACACCCTACTGTCTGTATAGAGTCCTAAATGACACCCTACTGTCTATATAGAGTACTAAATGACACCCTACTGTCTGTATAGAGTACTAAATGACACCCTACTGTCTGTATAGAGTCCTAAATGACACCCTACTGTCTGTATAGAGTCCTAAATGACACCCTACTGTCTATAGAATGTGTCCTAAATGACACACTACTGTCTGTATAGAGTCCTAAATGACACCCTACTGTCTGTATAGAGTCCTAAATGACACCCTACTGTCTGTATAGAGTCCTAAATGACACCCTAATGTCTGTATAGAGTACTAAATGACACCCTACTGTCTGTATAGAGTCCTAAATGACACCCTACTGTCTGTATAGAGTCCTAAATGACACCCTACTGTCTGTATAGAGTCCTAAATGACACCCTACTGTCTGTATAGAGTCCTAAATGACACCCTACTGTCTATATAGAGTACTAAATGACACCCTACTGTCTGTATAGAGTACTAAATGACACCCTACTGTCTGTATAGAGTCCTAAATGACACCCTACTGTCTGTATAGAGTCCTAAATGACACCCTACTGTCTATAGAATGTGTCCTAAATGACACACTACTGTCTGTATAGAGTCCTAAATGACACCCTACTGTCTGTATAGAGTCCTAAATGACACCCTACTGTCTGTATAGAGTCCTAAATGACACCCTAATGTCTGTATAGAGTACTAAATGACACCCTACTGTCTGTATAGAGTCCTAAATGACACCCTACTGTCTGTATAGAGTCCTAAATGACACCCTACTGTCTGTATAGAGTCCTAAATGACACCCTACTGTCTGTATAGAGTCCTAAATGACACCCTACTGTCTGTATAGAGTCCTAAATGACACCTACTGTCTGTATAGAGTCCTAAATGACACCTACTGTCTGTAAAGAGTCCTAAATGACACCCTACTGTCTATATAGATTCCTAAATGACACCCTACTGTCTGTATAGAGTCCTAAATGACACCCTACTGTCTGTATAGAGTCCTAAATGACACCTACTGTCTGTATAGAGTCCTAAATGACACCCTACTGTCTGTATAGAGTCCTAAATGACACACTACTGTCTATATAGATTCCTAAATGACACCCTACTGTCTATATAGAGTCCTAAATGACACCCTACTGTCTGTATAGAGTCCTAAATGACACCCTGCTGTCTGTATAGAGTCCTAAATGACACCCTAATGTCTGTA
Source organism: Salvelinus fontinalis (assembly GCF_029448725.1). Classification (NCBI taxonomy): domain Eukaryota; kingdom Metazoa; phylum Chordata; class Actinopteri; order Salmoniformes; family Salmonidae; genus Salvelinus; species Salvelinus fontinalis. Next base: position 4,394,451 of record NC_074701.1, read on the forward strand.
TAGAGTCCTAAATGACACCCTACTGTCTGTATAGAGTCCTAAATGACACCCTAATGTCTGTATAGAGTCCTAAATGACACCCTACTGTCTGTATAGAAACCTAAATGACACCCGACTGTCTATATAGAGTCCTAAATGACACCCTACTGTCTGTATGGAGTCCTAAATGACACCCTACTGTCTGTATAGAGTCCTAAATGACACCCTACTGTCTGTATAGAGTCCTAAATGACACCCGACTGTCTGTATAGAGTCCTAAATGACACCCGACTGTCTATATAGAGTCCTAAATGACACCCTACTGTCTGTATGGAGTCCTAAATGACACCCTACTGTCTGTATGGAGTCCTAAATGACACCCTACTGTCTGTATAGAGTCCTAAATGACACCCTACTGTCTGTATAGAGTCCTAAATGACACCCTACTGTCTGTATAGAGTCCTAAATGACACCCTACTGTCTGTATAGAGTCCTAAATGACACCCTACTGTCTGTATAGAGTCCTAAATGACACCCTACTGTCTATATAGAGTACTAAATTACACCCTACTGTCTGTATAGAGTACTAAATGACACCCTACTGTCTGTATAGAGTCCTAAATGACACCCTACTGTCTGTATAGAGTCCTAAATGACACCCTACTGTCTGTATAGAGTCCTAAATGACACCCTACTGTCTGTATAGAGTCCTAAATGACACCCTACTGTCTATAGAATGTGTCCTAAATGACACCCTACTGTCTGTATAGAGTCCTAAATGACACCCTACTGTCTGTATAGAGTCCTAAATGACACCCTAATGTCTGTATAGAGTCCTAAATGACACCCTACTGTCTGTATAGAGTACTAAATGACACCCTACTGTCTGTATAGAGTCCTAAATGACACCCTAATGTCTGTATAGATTCCTAAATGACACCCTACTGTCTGTATAGAGTACTAAATGACACCCTACTGTCTGTATAGAGTACTAAATGACACCCTACTGTCTATATAGAGTCCTAAATGACACCCTACTGTCTGTATAGAGTCCTAAATGACACCCTACTGTCTGTATAGAGTCCTAAATGACACCCTACTGTCTGTATAGAGTCCTAAATGACACCCTACTGTCTGTATAGAGTCCTAAATGACACCCTATTGTCTGTATAGAGTCCTAAATGACACCCTACTGTCTGTATAGAGTACTAAATGACACCCTACTGTCTGTATAGAGTCCTAAATGACACCCTACTGTCTGTATAGAGTCCTAAATGACACCCTACGGTCTGTATAGAGTCCTAAATGACACCCTACTGTCTGTATAGATTCCTAAATGACACCCTACTGTCTATAAAGTGCACTACTTATTTCCAGAGCCCATAGGGTCCTGCACTTTCGAGGGAATAGGGTGCCATTTGAGACACACTCCTGATGAGCAGGATTCCTCCAGAATGCTGCATTCCTCTGTAATCACTGGGATTCAGATATCTCTCTACAGTACAACATGAGGATTCATTATTATAATCAGGGGGAGTCAGATATCTCTCTACTGTAGAACATGAGGATTCATTAATATAATCAGGGGGAGTCAGATATCTCTCTACTGTAGAACAAGAGGATTCATTAATATAATCAGGGGGAGTCAGATATCTCTCTACTGTAGAACATGAGGATTCATTAATATAATCAGGGGGAGTCAGATATCTCTCTACTGTAGAACATTTTTTATTTTATTTTACCTTTATTAAACTAGGCAAGTCAGTTAAGAACAAATTCTTATTTTCAATGACGGCCTAGGAATAGTGGGTTAACTGCCTGTTCAGGGGCAGAACGACAGATTTGTACCTTGTCAGCTCGGGGATTTGAACTTGCAACCTTTCGGTTACTAGTCCAACGCTCTAACCACTAGGCTACCCTGCCACCCCAACATGAGGATTCATTATTATAATCAGGGGGAGTCAGATATCTCTCTACTGTAGAACATGAGGATTCAGTATTATAATCAGGGGGATTCAGATATCTCTCTACTGCAGAACATGAGGATTCATTATTATAATCAGGGGGAGTCAGATATCTCTCTACTGTAGAACACGAGGATTCATTATTATAATCAGGGGGAGTCAGATATCTCTCTACTGTAGAACACGAGGATTCATTATTATAATCAGGGGGATTCAGATATCTCTCTACTGTAGAACATGAGGGTTCATTATTATAATCAGGGGGGATTTCATAATTATAATCAGGGGGAGTCAGATATCTCTCTACTGTAGAACATGAGGATTCAGTATTATAATCAGGGGGATTCAGATATCTCTCTACTGCAGAACATGAGGATTCAGTATTATAATCAGGGGGAGTCAGATATCTCTCTACTGTAGAACACGATGATTCATTATTATAATCAGGGGGAGTCAGATATCTCTCTACTGTAGAACACGAGGATTCATTATTATAATCAGGGGGATTCAGATATCTCTCTACTGTACAACATGAGGATTAATTATTATAATCAGGGGGAGTCAGAGATCTCTCTACAGTACAACATGAGGATTCAGTATTATAATCAGGGGGGGATTTCATTATTAAAATCAGGGGGAGTCAGATATCTCTCTACAGTACAACATGAGGAGTCAGTATTATAATCAGGGGGGATTCAGAGATCTCTCTACAGTACAACATGAGGATTCATTATTATAATCAGGGGGAGTCAGATATCTCTCTACTGTACAACATGAGGGTTCATTATTATAATCAGGGGGAGTCAGATATCTCTCTACTGTACAACATGAGGGTTCATTATTATAATCAGGGGGAGTCAGATATCTCTCTACTGTAGAACATGAGGATTCATTATTATAATCAGGGGGAGTCAGATATCTCTCTACTTGTAAGGGCTGTCGTTCTCCTCATCCTCGGATGAGGAGAGGAGAGAAGGATCAGTAGACCAAAATGCAGCATTAGGGAAATAAGCCATCTCTTTATTCGTAACGACGGCACACGAAAACAAACACTTTTACAAAATTACAAAACAAGAAAACGACGTAGACGAAACCTGAACATGAACTTAACTAACTAAACGTAAAACTCACGGACAGGAACAGACTACATCAAAACGAACGAACAACCAAACAGTCCCGTATGGTGCAAACCATAACACAGATACGGAAGACAATCACCCACAAACAAACAGTGAGAACACCCTACCTAAATATGACTCTTAATTAGAGGAAAACGCAAAACACCTGCCTCTAATTAAGAGCCATACCAGGCAACCAAAACCAACATAGAAACAGAAAACATAGACTGCCCACCCAAAACACACGCCCTGACCATATACACATACAAAAACAACATAAAACAGGTCAGGAACGTTACACTACTGTACAACATGAGGAGTCAGTATTATAATCAGGGGGAGTCAGATATCTCTCTACTGTAGAACACGAGGATTCATTATTATAATCAGGGGGAGTCAGATATCTCTCTACTGTACAACATGAGGAGTCAGTATTATAATCAGGGGGATTCAGAGATCTCTCTACTGTAGAACACGAGGATTCATTATTATAATCAGGGGGAGTTAGATATCTCTCTACTGTACAACATGAGGAGTCAGTATTATAATCAGGGGGAGTCAGATATCTCTCTACTGTAGAACATGAGGAGTCAGTATTATAATCAGGGGGAGTCAGATATCTCTCTACTGTACAACATGAGGATTCAGTATTATAATCAGGGGGGATTCAGATATCTCTCTACTGTACAACATGAGGATTCATTATTATAATCAGGGGGAGTCAGATATCTCTCTACTGTACAACATGAGGATTCATTATTAGAATCAGGGGGAGTCAGATATCTCTCTACTGTACAACATGAGGATTCATTATTAGAATCAGGGGGGATTTCATTATTATAATCAGGGGGAGTCAGATATCTCTCTACTGTACAACATGAGGATTCAGTATTATAATCAGGGGGAGTCAGATATCTCTCTACTGTAGAACACGAGGGTTCATTAATAGCTGCCTTATTGTGTCCTTCCCATCTGTCTAATAATCACAAGCTGAGGAACAAAACGTACCTATGACATATCTCCTCCTTTCCTTTTCGCTGCACTAAAATGCTGATGTTAATTGTCTCTCCGCTCCCCAAACCTAGGAGTTGGAGCTTACAGAGTGAGTGCCTTCGATGTCTCTGGCATTTTACACTCAAATTACACAAGCAAAGACAGGATAAAGCAAACATTTAAGATAAATTGGGGTTGATAGTGTGTTTTTACTCCCCTGTAAATCTGTCTGATGTAATTTGAGGTGAAGTCTGAAAGGTTGCAGTCGTAATTCCACCTCCGTTTTTTATCATCTTTTTATTAGTGAATAATAATCAAACGGTATAAAATCAAAGGACTTTGGGAATAAAGAATAAAAGACGTGGTTGGCGCCGTGCACCTGGACGACTTCACCTCTTTCATCATGGAGACAGTCGCTCGTCTATTCCCAGCAAATTAGGATTATATCCCCGCAATTAAATTACCACCCAAATTGGCCCCACATTCAGTAGCATATCCAAGTATCGGCCTCTTCATCAATCATTTCTCATTTGCATGGAACTGAAGAAAAAACATAAAACGATGCCCTTGTGGAATGGGAAAAATATCCCAGAATGCATTGGGATCTAGGTAGCCCAGATTATTTTTGGGTGCCTGACATATTATGGGATAGTTCGGGGAATGTGTGCATTAAAACACCGTACAGTACTCTCACCACTACATTCCAATTGGAACATTTCTCAGATCCAAATTGTAAAGCCTACATTCTGTGTGGCCCGGGGACACGCGACTGTACGGTAGCACATCAAGAGGAACATCACCAGACTACTGGCTTACCCCAGCTTGTTAAAAGACTGAACGCAGACTCCAAACCGGGACCAGTTCTATAATTCAAGCACATTTCCGACCCACAACATGAAGCATCTATTTTGATCTATTGGACGACCTTATTGGTGAGCGAGACAGAGATACAGAGATGTCTGCACTGTAAAACTACAGAATACACTGACAACCAGAGATGAGGTTTCACCACAGTCATCCACTCTATTAGATGAGGGTTACACCACAGTCATCCACTCTATTAGATGAGGGTTACACCACAGTCATCCACTCTATTAGATGAGGGTTACACCACAGTCATCAACTCTATTAGATGAGGGTTACACCACAGTCATCCACTCTATTAGATGAGGGTTTCACCACAGTCATCTACTCTATTAGATGAGGGTTACACCACAGTCATCAACTCTATTAGATGAGGTTTCACCACAGTCATCCACTCTATTAGATGAGGGTTACACCACAGTCATCCACTCTATTAGATGAGGGTTACACCACAGTCATCAACTCTATTGGATGAGGGGTACACCACAGTCATCTACTCTATTAGATGAGGGTTACACCACAGTCATCAACTCTATTAGATGAGGGTTTCACCACAGTCATCAACTCTATTAGATGAGGGTTACACCACAGTCATCCACTCTATTAGATGAGGGTTACACCACAGTCATCAACTCTATTAGGTGAGGGTTATCCAGAGAGTGACTGAGTGTACCCTTTATCCCTCTTTAATGTGTTTACCTACTGGCAGTACATAACTGGTTAACTCCTCTCTTTCTTCCTCTCTTTCTTCCCTCTCTTTCTTCCCCCTCTTTCTTCCCTCTCTTTCTTCCCTCTCTTTCTTCCCTCTCTTTCTTCCCTCTCTTTCTTCCCTCTCTTTCTTCCATCTCTTTCTTCCCTCTCCTTCTTCCCCTCTTTATTCCCTCTCTTTCTTCCCTCTCCTTCTTCCCTCTCCTTCTTCCCTCACCTTCTTCCCTCACTTTCTTCCCTCTCTTTCTTCCCTCTTTCTTTACCTCATTCAACCATTTCTTTGACTGCGTTTCAGGCAATTACAGTAACGTTGCATTTGTCAATCACATCCGTTCATGCATGGTTTTCTGAAATAATTACCAGGTGACTGGCATCTCCGTTCCTGTACTAGCAGCTTGGTAAAGACAAGCCCCTGAGTGCTAATTACGGAGGAGCGGACATTTGCAGAGAAGCAAAGTGTTTTAATGGTAAGACTGATGAAACATGATGGTTTTGATATTTTTTCTCCTTTACTAACATGACAATCATGGCGTCCCCCTGGTCATCAGCATAGATTAGTTAAAATAGTCAGGGGAGACCATTACCAAGCTGTGTACCATTTGATAACAATGAGGCATAGACACACACACACACACACACACACACACACACACACACACACACACGTTGTTTTTCCTCATAAAAAGTCAACATCTCTAAATAAAACAGGACTCCTGCCACACCAGCACAAGTCCAGAGCTATTTGCTGAGGTGAAGAGGCTACTTTGGAAGTGTATTGAAGAGATGCTGGAAGAGATGCTGGAAGAGATGCTTTCAAGGAAGCGTCTTTCAAATAGCTTACATAAAAGATGACATTTATTGCAAAGGTTATTTTCCTGAAGGGTTGTTGTGGTGTGTGGGAGGCAGACAGACAGACAGACAGACAGACAGACAGACAGACAGGCAGGCAGGCAGGCAGGCAGGCAGGCAGTCAGGCAGGTAGAATCAGGAATTCCCCAGGGCAGCTGTCTAGGCCACTTACTTTTTTCAA
>NC_074701.1:4406106-4488606 GCF_029448725.1 Salvelinus fontinalis
GAGTGAGGTGAGATAAGGGAGGTGAAGGCAAACAAAATATATATATAAATAAATAAATAAATAAAAAGGCCATGGTGGCGAAGTAATTACAATATAGCAAGTAAAAAAAGTAAAAAAGTAGAGATAGAAAAAAGTAGAGATAGAAATAATGGGGTGCAAAGGAGCAAAATAAATAAATAAATACAGTAGGTAAAGAGGTAGTTGTTTGGGCTAAATTATAGATGGGCTATGTACAGGTGCAGTAATCTATGAGCTGCTCTGACAGCTGGTGCTTAAAGCTAGTGAGGGAGATAAGTGTTTCCAGTTTCAGAGATTTTTGTAGTTCGTTCCAGTCATTGGCAGCAGAGAACTGGAAGGAGAGGCGGCCAAAGGAAGAATTGGTTTTGGGGGTGACCAGAGAGATATACCTGCTGGAGCGCGTGCTACAGGTAGGAGCTGCTATGGTGACCAGCGACCTGAGATAAGGGGGGACTTTACCTAGCAGGGTCTTGTAGATGACCTGGAGCCAGTGGGTTTGACGACGAGTATGAAGCGAGGGCCAGCCAACGAGAGTGTACAGGTCACAGTGGTGGGTAGTATATGGGGCTTTGGTGACAAAAACGGATGGCACTGTGATAGACTGCATCCAATTTATTGAGTAGGGTTTTGGAGGCTATTTTGTAAATGACATCACCGAAGTCGAGGATTGGTAGGATGGTCAGTTTTACAAGGGTATGTTTGGCAGCATGAGTGAAGGATGCTTTGTTGCGGAATAGGAAGCCAGTTCTAGATTTAACTATTTGATTTAACTTTGGATTGGAGATGTTTGATGTGAGTCTGGAAGGAGAGTTTACAGTCTAACCAGACACCTAGGTATTTGTAGTTGTCCACATATTCTAAGTCAAAGCCGTCTAGAGTAGTGATGTTGGACAGGCGGGCAGGTGCAGGCAGCGATCGGTTGAAGAGCATGCATTTAGTTTTACTTGTATTTAAGAGCAAATGGAGGCCACGGAAGGAGAGTTGTATGGCATTGAAGCTCGCCTGGAGGGTTGTTAACACAGTGTCAAAAGAAGGGCCAGAAGTATACAGAATAGTGTCGTCTGCGTAGAGATGGATCAGAGAATCACCAGCAGCAAGAGCGACATCATTGATGTATACAGAGAAGAGAGTCGGTCCAAGAATTGAACCCTGTGGCACCCCCATAGAGACTGCCAGAGGCCCGGACAACAGACCCTCCGATTTGACACACTGAACTCGATCAGAGAAGTAGTTGGTGAACCAGGCGAGGCAATCATTAGAGAAACCAAGGCTGTCGAGTCTGCCGAAGAGGATGTGGTGATTGACAGAGTCAAAAGCCTTGGCCAGGTCAATGAATACGGCTGCACAGTATTGTTTCCTATCGATGGCGGTTAAGATATCGTTTATGACCTTGAGCGTGGCTGAGGTGCACCCATGGCCAGCTCTGAAACCAGATTGCATAGTGGAGAAGGTATGGTGGGATTCGAAATGGTCGGTAATCTGTTTGTTGACTTGGCTTTCGAAGACCTTAGAAAGGCAGGGTAGGATAGATATAGGTCTGTAGCTGTTAGGGTCAAGAGTGTCAACCCCCCTTTGAAGAGGGGGATAACCGCAGCTGCTTTCCAATCTTTGGGAATCTCAGACGACACGAAAGAGAGGTTGAAAAGGCTAGTAATAGGGGTGGCAACAATTTCAGCAGATAGTTTTAGAAAGAAAGGGTCCAGATTATCTAGCCCGGCTGATTTGTAAGGGTCCAGATTTTGCAGCTCTTTCAGAACATCAGCTGACTGTATTTGGGAGAAAGAGAAATGGGAAGGCTTGGGCGAGTAGCAGTGGGGAGGGCAGTGCTGTTGACCGGGGTAGGGGCAGCCAGGTGGAAAGCATGGCCAGCCGTAGAAAAATGCTTATTGAAATTCTCAATTATAGTGGATTTGTCGGTGGTGACAGTGTTTCCTATCTTCAGTGCAGTTGGAAGCTGGGAGGAGGTGTTCTTATTCTTATTCTCACATAGGTGTTCCTTTGTCCAGGTGGGAAAGGACAGTGTGGAGTGTGATTGAGATTGCGTCATCTGTGGATCTGTTGGGGTGGTATGGGAATTGGAGTGAGTCTAGGGATGATGGTATTCATATGAGCCATGACCAGCCTTTCAAAGCATTTCATGGCTACCAACGTCAGTTACTTTTGAATTCTTTGGTACACGGACTATGGTGGTCTGCTTGAAACATGTATGTATTACAGACTCGGTCAGGGAGAGGTTGAAAATATCAGTGAAGACACTTGCCAGCTGGTCCGGGCATACTCTGAGTACACGCCCTGGTAATCCGTCTGGCCCCGTGGCCTTGTGAATGTTGACCTATTTTAAGGTCTTGCTCACATTGGCTACAGAGAGCGTGATCACAAAGTCATCCAGAACAGCTGGTTCTCTCATGCATGCTTCGGTGTTGCTTGCCTCGATGCGAGCATAAAAAAAGGCAAGAGGCCCTTTTCAGGAAGTCTGCTGATTATGATGCCTCAGGCTATGTAATATCAGCATTAGATGCCAGGTGTCTGCACAATGACTGGGTTAAAGAGTTTACACAAAGAGGCAAGGGGCCCGGATGATTCTCTGTGTCTACAAACATACAGGGTGTACTGAACTGTACATATAGACAGTAATTCTGTAACCATCTACATAATAACAATAACATCAGTACTAAGTACAGTACTGTATATAGAAAAGGTACAATTGCAGGAGAGAAAATAAGCTAAATAAACCATCTCCCTCCTCCCTCTCTCTACCTGACCCTTGGTGTGTGAAGGCATGATCCAAAGCTTTAACTACCTCCTTAATGCAGCTGTATTCATTATTCATAGTCAATTTATACTCTGCCTAATTACGGCGGCTCTGTCTATCAACGCGACCCTTTAAGGAACTGCTCTGATGGTGAAGATAAATGGCTTGCACTGCAAACTTAATGAGAGGAGGGTCATCTAGGGGGCACAAGGCTGGTTGTTAAGCAAGCCTCGCAACGCGACAACTAGGCTCTGTCCCGAATGTCGCCCTCTTGGCCTAAATAGTGCACTACTTCTGACCGGTGCCCATTGGGAATATGGTGCCTTTTGGGATGCAGTTCTACTGTACTTACTGTATAACCACTATCTCCTGTCTGTTGGTCTACAGCTACTGCAGTATCACATCTATCTCCTCTTATAACCACTATCTCCTGTCTGGTGGTCCTCTGTCCCCAGCTACTGCAGTATCACATCTATCTCCTCTTATAACCACTATCTCCTGTCTGGTGGTCCTCTGTCCCCAGCTACTGCAGTATCACATCTCTTTCCTCTTATAACCACTATCTCATGTCTGGTGGTCCTCTGTCCCCAGCTACTGTAGTATCATCTCAGCAGCTAATGGGGATCCATAATAAATACAAAAGCAAATGTATAAACTTTTTAAAAATATGTATTTTTTATTAACCTCTTCAGAGGACAATTATCTTTGTTTTTTTACAGCTTCTTTGCAACATATGTTACTTACACATTTTACATACAGGGTACTTTTATATAACGCAATCACATAACAATAATACATTACCAAACATAAACTCTTTAATCCCACCCTCCAGCCACTCTCAGCCCATCCCACCTATTACCATAGACCTCAGCTCTTTAATCCCACCCCTCAGCCCATCCCACCTATCACCATAGACCACTGTCGTTTGGTTTCCATGTGCCATATATTTTTCAATTGTGATGTTTTACAAAATGTTTGAATCTTTCAAATCGTATTTTATCCACAGATTGTGAGCTAAAGATGGAAACCTTTCCTACGAGTATTATTATATTATTTATTGATTGACTGTGGCTTTCCAGATCGCTTAACATTGCTATTTTTAAGGTTCATTTTAATTGCATGTTGTTATTTTTTAACCATTCCTGAACCTGTGACCAGAAACAAGCTTCATCGGGGCAATACCAGAATAAATGACCTATTGATTCTGTCTCTTCGCAGCAAAATCTACAGAGTGGAGATTGTTGTATGTCCCTTATAAAACGTTTTAGCTGGAAATATTTAAGTAAAAAAATATGAGTTTTATAGTGCAATATTGAGGGCCAAGGCTGATATGTCCTGTATACTGCTGTCCTGTACTGTGTATCCTAGCAGTACATCCTCTGTGGATGTGGTGCTTCTGCATCACATGTGCTGGTTGCTTTCCCCATCAGCTCCTCACTATATCAGACATCTGTGCCCCATGCAGCTTACCCGGAAGCTTTCTATGGCTTCTCTATCCACTGACCATGGAGTACTACAGCATTATGCCAAGTGGCCTGGGTGGCAGAGTTAGCCTGGCCCTGATCTGGCACGCCCAAGTGGCACTTTGGCCCAGATATGTTCCAGACCGTGCCCAGACACCAGCCTGGCTCACCAACAAGAGTCAGGGAAGCCCTGAACGGAAATCTGGCCCATCGGCCATTCTGGTTTAATCTGTTTGTTTTTCACTTGCTGATCATCAATGCCATGCTAAAACTTTGGACCAGGTAACCAACACCGGTACCATTGGAGACTGGACCAGGTAACCAACACCAGTACCACTGGAGACTGGACCAGGTAACCAACACCAGTACCAGTGGAGACTGGACCAGGTAACCAACACCAGTACCACTGGAGACTGGACCAGGTAACCAACACCAGAACAAGTGGAGACTGGACCAGGTAACCAACACCAGTACCGGTGGAGACTGGACCAGGTAACCAACACCAGTACCAGTGGAGACTGGACCAGGTAACCAACACCAGTACCGGTGGAGACTGGACCAGGTAACTAACACCAGTACCAGTGGAGACTGGACCAGGTAACCAACACCAGTACCGGTGGAGACTGGACCAGGTAACCAACACCAGTACCAGTGGAGACTGGACCAGGTAACCAACACCAGTACCAGTGGAGACTGGACCAGGTAACCAACACCAGTACCAGTGGAGACTGGACCAGGTAACCAACACCAGTACCAGTGGAGACTGGACCAGGTAACCAACACCAGTACCAGTGGAGACTGGACCAGGTAACCAACACCAGTATCACTGGAGACTGGACCAGGTAACCAACACCAGTACCAGTGGAGACTGGACCAGGTAACCAACACCAGTACCACTGGAGACTGGACCAGGTAACCAACACCAGTATCACTGGAGACTGGACCAGGTAACCAACACCAGTACCACTGGAGACTGGACCAGGTAACCAACACCAGTACCGGTGGAGACTGGACCAGGTAACCAACACCAGTACCAGTGGAGACTGGACCAGGTAACTAACACCAGTACCAGTGGAGACTGGACCAGGTAACCAACACCAGTACCGGTGGAGACTGGACCAGGTAACCAACACCAGTACCAGTGGAGACTGGACCAGGTAACCAACACCAGTACCAGTGGAGACTGGACCAGGTAACCAACACCAGTACCAGTGGAGACTGGACCAGGTAACCAACACCAGTACCAGTGGAGACTGGACCAGGTAACCAACACCAGTACCAGTGGAGACTGGACCAGGTAACCAACACCAGTATCACTGGAGACTGGACCAGGTAACCAACACCAGTACCAGTGGAGACTGGACCAGGTAACCAACACCAGTACCACTGGAGACTGGACCAGGTAACCAACAACAGTATCACTGGAGACTGGACCAGGTAACCAACACCAGTACCACTGGAGACTGGACCAGGTAACCAACACCAGTACCGGTGGAGACTGGACCAGGTAACCAACACCAGTACCACCGGAGACTGGACCAGGTAACCAACACCAGTACCACCGGAGACTGGACCAGGTAACCAACACCAGTACCACCGGAGACTGGACCAGGTAACCAACACCAGTACCACCGGAGACTGGACCAGGTAACCAACACCAGTACCAGTGGAGACTGGAGCAGGTAACCAACACCAGTACCAGTGGAGACTGGACCAGGTAACCAACACCAGTACCACTGGAGACTGGACCAGGTAACCAACACTAGTACCAGTGGAGACTGGACCAGGTAACCAACACCAGTACCAGTGGAGACTGGACCAGGTAACCAACACCAGTACCAGTGGAGACTGGACCAGGTAACCAACACCAGTACCAGTGGAGACTGGACCAGGTAACCAACACCAGTACCAGTGGAGACTGGACCAGGTAACCAACACCAGTTCCACTGGAGACTGGACCAGGTAACCAACACCAGTTCCACTGGAGACTGGACCAGGTAACCAACACCAGTACCAGTGGAGACTGGACCAGGTAACCAACACCAGTACCAGTGGAGACTGGACCAGGTAACCAACACCAGTACCAGTGGAGACTGGACCAGGTAACCAACACCAGTACCAGTGGAGACTGGACCAGGTAACCAACACCAGTACCAGTGGAGACTGGACCAGGTAACCAACACCAGTACCACTGGAGACTGGACCAGGTAACCAACACCAGTTCCACTGGAGACTGGACCAGGTAACCAACACCAGTACCAGTGGAGACTGGACCAGGTAACCAACACCAGTACCAGTGGAGACTGGACCAGGTAACCAACACCAGTACCAGTGGAGACTGGACCAGGTAAGCAACACCAGTACCACTGGAGACTGGACCAGGTAAGCAACACCAGTATCACTGGAGACTGGACCAGGTAACCAACACCAGTACCAGTGGAGACTGGACCAGGTAACCAACACCAGTACCAGTGGAGACTGGACCAGGTAACCAACACCAGTACCACTGGAGACTGGACCAGGTAACCAACACCAGTAACAGTGGAGACTGGACCAGGTAACCAACACCAGTACCAGTGGAGACTGGACCAGGTAACCAACACCAGTACCAGTGGAGACTGGACCAGGTAACCAACACCAGTACCAGTGGAGACTGGACCAGGTAACCAACACCAGTACCAGTGGAGACTGGACCAGGTAACCAACACCAGTACCAGTGGAGACTGGACCAGGTAACCAACACCAGTACCAGTGGAGACTGGACCAGGTAACCAACACCAGTACCACTGGAGACTGGACCAGGTAACCAACACCAGTACCACTGGAGACTGGACCAGGTAACCAACACCAGTACCACTGGAGACTGGACCAGGTAACCAACACCAGTACCACTGGAGACTGGACCAGGTAACCAACACCAGTATCACTGGAGACTGGACCAGGTAACCAACACCAGTATCACTGGAGACTGGACCAGGTAACCAACACCACTACCAGTGGAGACTGGACCAGGTAACCAACACCAGTACCAGTGGAGACTGGACCAGGTAACCAACACCAGTACCAGTGGAGACTGGACCAGGTAACCAACACCAGTACCAGTGGAGGCTGGACCAGGTAACCAACACCAGTACCAGTGGAGACTGGACCAGGTAACCAACACCAGTACCAGTGGAGACTGGACCAGGTAACCAACACCAGTACCAGTGGAGACTGGACCAGGTAACCAACACCAGTACCAGTGGAGACTGGACCAGGTAACCAACACCAGTACCAGTGGAGACTGGACCAGGTAACCAACACCAGTACCAATGGAGACTGGACCAGGTAACCAACACCAGTACCACTGGAGACTGGACCAGGTAACCAACACCAGTACCAGTGGAGACTGGACCAGGTAACCAACACCAGTACCAGTGGAGACTGGACCAGGTAACCAACACCAGTACCAGTGGAGACTGGACCAGGTAACCAACACCAGTACCACTGGAGACTGGACCAGGTAACCAACACCAGTACCAGTGGAGACTCGGGTCATGGGGCCAGAGGTGGGTCGGGGTTTGTCGGGTGGGTGGGGGGGGTGAAACCTGACCACCGTAATTATCTGAACCGCATCACGACCACATATATAATCCACGTTAAAAATGTACCTTGTTGTCAGAAGCCCTTATTGCTCTTATTTTGAGGGAGAGTGTATTTTGCTATAATTAAATTTCCATGCCAAATTGAAGGCTTGTATTTCTTTCTTGTCTCCTTTGCTTGTCTCCTTTCCTTTTTTCCCCCCTCTATTTCAAGCTGTCACCTCAAGACAAGCAAACTGCTGCTGGTAAGACAGTAATGACAGTCATCTTTTTGATAAGGCGGTAATGGGGTTTAAATAGAAATCAAAGTTGCTCTGTCATGAAGTCCCACGGGAGCGGTGTTGTCTGGGGGTATAACGTGATCTGGAGACGTGATCTGGAGACGTGATCTGGAGACGTGATCTGGAGACGTGACCTGGAGACGTGATCTGGAGACGTGATCTGGAGACGTGATCTGGAGACGTGACCTGGAGACGTGACCTGGAGACGCAATCTGGAGACGTGATCTGGAGACGTGATCTGGAGACGTGATCTGGAGACGTGATCTGGAGACGTGACCTGGAGACGTGATCTGGAGACGTGACCTGGAGACGTGATCTGGAGACGTGATCTGGAGACGTGATCACCGTCCTGTCTGTCGAGAGAAATGTGAAGCATGTTGCTGTGGTGCTCGCATGGCGTTGAAAACAGATCGCAACAAGTGTATCTGAGTGACTATCAAAACCTCCGTCATGCTAGCCTGTTTCAAAACGGGAGAATGCTCTGCTGTAATGGTAGCAGTGTAGTTGACAGGAGATTCAGCACATCTTGGAGGAATTAATGTTTTAATACAAAGCATAGAACCCAACACATTTCAGTTTTTGGGCTTCATCAGGCTTTTGGCCTGGCTGCAGGGAGCAATCATAGTGGATTAAAAATATAGAAAGTGGATTACAACTTTATACACTGTATAGTGGACTACAACTATATAAAGTGGATTACAACTACATATATAGCGGATTACAGCAACATATGGCGGATTACGACTATATATAGTGGATTACAACTATTTACTGTATACTATATTACAGCTATTGGTAGAGGATTACAACTATATATAGTTGATTACAATTATGTATAGTGGATTACAACTATATACTGTACAATATATTACAGCTATATAGAGAGGATTACAACTACATATAGTGGATTACAACTACGTATAGTGGATTACAACTACATGTAATGGATTACAGCTATATATAGTGGATTCCAATTATGTATTGTGGATTACAACTATATACTGTACAATATATTACAGTTATATAGAGAGGATTACAACTACATATAGTGGATTACAACTACATGTAGTGGATTACAACTACGTATAGAGGATTACAACAACATATAGAGGATTACAGCTATATATAGTGGATTACAGCTATATATAGTGGATTACAACTATATATAGTGGATTACAACTACATATAGTTGAATACAACTACATATAGTGGATTACAATTATGTATAGTGGATTACAACTATATACTGTATAATATATTACAGCTATATAGAGAGGATTACAACTACATATAGTGGATTACAACTACATATAGTGGATTACAGCTATATATAGTAGATTACAATTATGTATAGTGGATTACACCTATATACTGTACAATATATTACAGCTATATAGAGAGGATTACAACTACATATAGTGGATTACAAATACATATAGAGGATTACAACTACAGATAGTGGATTACAACTACATATAGAGGATTACAACTACATATAGTGGATTACAGCTATATATAGTGGATTACAATTATGTATAGTGGATTACAACTATATACTGTACAATATATTACAGCTATATAGAGAGGATTACAACTACATATAGTGGATTACAACTACGTATAGAGGGTTACAACTACAGATAGTGGATTACAGCTACATATAGTGGATTACAACTATATATAGTGGATTACAACTATATATAGTGGATTACAACTACGTATAGTGGATTACAACTCATATAGTGGATTACAACTAAATATAGTTGATTACAACTACACATAGTGGATTACAACTACGTATAGTGGATTACAACTCATATAGTGGATTACAACTAAATATAGTGGATTACAATTTCATATAGTGGATTACAACAATATATAGTGAATTACAACTTCATACAGTGGATTACAACTATATATAGTTGATTACAACTACACATAGTGGATTGCAACTATATAGAGTGGATTACAACTACATATAGAGGATTACAACTATATATAGTTGATTACAACTACACATAGTGGATTACAACTATATAGAGTGGATTACAACTATATATAGTTGATTACAACTACACATAGTGGATTACAACTATATATAGTTGATTACAACTACATATAGTGGATTACAACTATATATAGTTGATTACAACTACACATAGTGGATTACAACTATATATAGTTGATTACAACTACACATCGTGGATTACAACTTCATACAGTGGATTACAACTATGTATAGTGGGTTACAACTACATATAGTGGATTACAACTACACAAATTGGATTACAACTATATATAGTGGGTTACAACTACATATAGAGGATTGTAACTATATATAGTGGATTACAACTACACATAGTGGATTACAACTATATAGAGAGGATTACAACTATATATAGTGGGTTACAACTACATATAGAGGATTACAACTATATATAGTGGATTACAACTACACATAGTGGATTACAACTATATAGAGAGGATTACAACTATATATAGTGGGTTACAACTACATATAGAGGATTACAACTATATATAGTGGATTACAACTACATATAGTGGATTACAACAATATATAGTGAATTACAACTTCATACAGTGGATTACAACTATATATAGTGGGTTACAACTACACATAGAGGATTACAACTATATAGAGTGGATTACAACTATATATAGTTGATTACAACTACACATAGTGGATTACAACTATATATAGTTGATTACAACTACACATAGTGGATTACAACTACACATAGTGGATTACATCTATATATAGTGGATTACACCTATATATATAGTGGATTACAACTACACATCGTGGATTACAACTTCATACAGTGGATTACAACTATGTATAGTGGGTTACAACTACATATAGTGGATTACAACTATATATAGTGGGTTACAACAACATATAGAGGATTGTAACTATAT
Source organism: Salvelinus fontinalis (assembly GCF_029448725.1). NCBI lineage: Eukaryota > Metazoa > Chordata > Actinopteri > Salmoniformes > Salmonidae > Salvelinus > Salvelinus fontinalis. The sequence goes on from NC_074701.1 coordinate 4,417,142, forward strand.
ATAGTGGATTACAACTACACATAGTGGATTACAACTATATAGAGAGGATTACAACTATATATAGTGGGTTACAACTACATATAGAGGATTACAACTATATATAGTGGATTACAACTACATATAGAGGATTACAACTACATATAGTGGATTACAACTATATATAGTGGATTACAACTACATATAGAGGATTACAACTACACATAGTGGATTACAACTATATATAGTGGGTTACAACTACATATAGAGGATTACAACTATATATAGTGGATTACAACTACATATAGTGGATTACAACTACATATAGTGGATTACAACTACACATAGTGGATTACAACTATATATAGTGGGTTACAACTACATATAGAGGATTACAACTATATATAGTGGATTACAACTACATATAGAGGATTACAACTATATATAGTGGATTACAACTACATATAGTGGATTACAACTACATATAGAGGATTACAACTATATATAGTGGATTACAACTATATATAGTGGATTACAACTACATATAGTGGATTACAACTACATATAGTGGATTACAACTATATATAGTGGGTTACAACTACACATAGTGGATTACAACTATATATAGTGGGTTACAACTACATATAGTGGATTACAACTACACATACCTGACCCCTACCTGTCCCAGACCTGCTGTTTTCAACTCTTAATGATCGGCTATGAAAAGCCAACTGACATTTATTTCTGATTATTATTTGACCATGCTGGTCATTTATGAACATTTTGAAAATCTTGGCTCTCTCTAATTTTCTCCTTCTCTCTTTCTCTCTCTCGGAGGACCTGAGCCCTAGGACCATACGTCAGGACTACCGGGCATGATGACTCCTTGCTGTCCCCAGTCCACCTGGCCTTGCAGCTATTTCAGTTTCAACTGTTCTGCCTGCGGTTATGGAACCACCACCTGTCCCAGACCTGCTGTTTTCAACTCTTAATGATAGGCTATGAAAAGCCAACTGAAAGTTATTCATGATAATTATTTGACCATGCTTGTCACTTATGAACATTTTGAACATCTTGGCATAGTTCTGTTATAATCTCCACCCGGCACAGCCAGAAGAGGACTGGCCACCCCTCATAGCCTGGTTCCTCTCTAGGTTTCTTCCTAGGTTTTGGCCTTTCTAGGGAGTTTTTCCTAGCCACCGTGCTTCTACACCTGCATTGCTTGCTGTTTGGGGTTGTAGGCTGGGTTTCTGTACAGCACTTCGAGATATTAGCTGATGTACGAAGGGCTATATAAAATAAACTTGATTGATTGATTGACATAGTGGATTACAACTATATATAGTGGGTTACAACTACATATAGTGGATTACAACTACACACAGTGGATTACAACTATATATAGTGGATTACAACTACACATAGTGGATTACAACTATATATAGTGGATTACAACGATATATAGTGGGTTACAACTACATATAGAGGATTACAACTATATATAGTGAATTACAACTACGTATAGTGGATTACAACTACATATAGTGGATTACAACTATATATAGTGGATTACAACTACGTATAGTGGATTACAACTATATATAGTGGATTACAACTACGTATAGTTGATTACAACTACACATAGTGGATTACAACTACATATAGTGGATTACAACTACGTATAGTGGATTACAACTACATATAGTGGATTACAACTACACATAGTGGATTACAACTATATATAGTGGATTACAACGATATATAGTGGGTTACAACTACATATAGAGGATTACAACTATATATAGTGAATTACAACTACGTATAGTGGATTACAACTACATATAGTGGATTACAACTATATATAGTGGATTACAACTACGTATAGTGGATTACAACTATATATAGTGGATTACAACTACGTATAGTTGATTACAACTACACATAGTGGATTACAACTACATATAGTGGGTTACAACTACGTATAGTGGATTACAACTACGTATAGTGGATTACAACTACATATAGTGGATTACAACTATATATAGTGGATTACAACTACGTATAGTGGATTACAACTATATATAGTGGATTACAACTACGTATAGTTGATTACAACTACACATAGTGGATTACAACTACATATAGTGGATTACAACTACACATTGTGGATTACAACTACGTATAGTTGATTACAACTACACATAGTGGATTACAACTACATATAGTTGAATACAACTACATATAGTGGATTACAATTATGTATAGTGGATTACAACTATATACTGTATAATATATTACAGCTATATAGAGAGGATTACAACTACATATAGTGGATTACAACTACATATAGTGGATTACAGCTATATATAGTAGATTACAATTATGTATAGTGGATTACACCTATATACTGTACAATATATTACAGCTATATAGAGAGGATTACAACTACATATAGTGGATTACAAATACATATAGAGGATTACAACTACAGATAGTGGATTACAACTACATATAGAGGATTACAACTACATATAGTGGATTACAGCTATATATAGTGGATTACAATTATGTATAGTGGATTACAACTATATACTGTACAATATATTACAGCTATATAGAGAGGATTACAACTACATATAGTGGATTACAACTACGTATAGAGGGTTACAACTACAGATAGTGGATTACAGCTACATATAGTGGATTACAACTATATATAGTGGATTACAACTATATATAGTGGATTACAACTACGTATAGTGGATTACAACTCATATAGTGGATTACAACTAAATATAGTTGATTACAACTACACATAGTGGATTACAACTACGTATAGTGGATTACAACTCATATAGTGGATTACAACTAAATATAGTGGATTACAATTTCATATAGTGGATTACAACAATATATAGTGAATTACAACTTCATACAGTGGATTACAACTATATATAGTTGATTACAACTACACATAGTGGATTGCAACTATATAGAGTGGATTACAACTACATATAGAGGATTACAACTATATATAGTTGATTACAACTACACATAGTGGATTACAACTATATATAGTGGATTACAACGATATATAGTGGGTTACAACTACATATAGAGGATTACAACTATATATAGTGAATTACAACTACGTATAGTGGATTACAACTACATATAGTGGATTACAACTATATATAGTGGATTACAACTACGTATAGTGGATTACAACTATATATAGTGGATTACAACTACGTATAGTTGATTACAACTACACATAGTGGATTACAACTACATATAGTGGATTACAACTACGTATAGTGGATTACAACTACATATAGTGGATTACAACTACACATAGTGGATTACAACTATATATAGTGGATTACAACGATATATAGTGGGTTACAACTACATATAGAGGATTACAACTATATATAGTGAATTACAACTACGTATAGTGGATTACAACTACATATAGTGGATTACAACTATATATAGTGGATTACAACTACGTATAGTGGATTACAACTATATATAGTGGATTACAACTACGTATAGTTGATTACAACTACACATAGTGGATTACAACTACATATAGTGGGTTACAACTACGTATAGTGGATTACAACTACGTATAGTGGATTACAACTACATATAGTGGATTACAACTATATATAGTGGATTACAACTACGTATAGTGGATTACAACTATATATAGTGGATTACAACTACGTATAGTTGATTACAACTACACATAGTGGATTACAACTACATATAGTGGATTACAACTACACATTGTGGATTACAACTACGTATAGTTGATTACAACTACACATAGTGGATTACAACTACATATAGTTGAATACAACTACATATAGTGGATTACAATTATGTATAGTGGATTACAACTATATACTGTATAATATATTACAGCTATATAGAGAGGATTACAACTACATATAGTGGATTACAACTACATATAGTGGATTACAGCTATATATAGTAGATTACAATTATGTATAGTGGATTACACCTATATACTGTACAATATATTACAGCTATATAGAGAGGATTACAACTACATATAGTGGATTACAAATACATATAGAGGATTACAACTACAGATAGTGGATTACAACTACATATAGAGGATTACAACTACATATAGTGGATTACAGCTATATATAGTGGATTACAATTATGTATAGTGGATTACAACTATATACTGTACAATATATTACAGCTATATAGAGAGGATTACAACTACATATAGTGGATTACAACTACGTATAGAGGGTTACAACTACAGATAGTGGATTACAGCTACATATAGTGGATTACAACTATATATAGTGGATTACAACTATATATAGTGGATTACAACTACGTATAGTGGATTACAACTCATATAGTGGATTACAACTAAATATAGTTGATTACAACTACACATAGTGGATTACAACTACGTATAGTGGATTACAACTCATATAGTGGATTACAACTAAATATAGTGGATTACAATTTCATATAGTGGATTACAACAATATATAGTGAATTACAACTTCATACAGTGGATTACAACTATATATAGTTGATTACAACTACACATAGTGGATTGCAACTATATACAGTGGATTACAACTACATATAGAGGATTACAACTATATATAGTTGATTACAACTACACATAGTGGATTACAACTATATAGAGTGGATTACAACTATATATAGTTGATTACAACTACACATAGTGGATTACAACTATATATAGTTGATTACAACTACATATAGTGGATTACAACTATATATAGTTGATTACAACTACACATAGTGGATTACAACTATATATAGTTGATTACAACTACACATCGTGGATTACAACTTCATACAGTGGATTACAACTATGTATAGTGGGTTACAACTACATATAGTGGATTACAACTACACAAATTGGATTACAACTATATATAGTGGGTTACAACTACATATAGAGGATTGTAACTATATATAGTGGATTACAACTACACATAGTGGATTACAACTATATAGAGAGGATTACAACTATATATAGTGGGTTACAACTACATATAGAGGATTACAACTATATATAGTGGATTACAACTACACATAGTGGATTACAACTATATAGAGAGGATTACAACTATATATAGTGGGTTACAACTACATATAGAGGATTACAACTATATATAGTGGATTACAACTACATATAGTGGATTACAACAATATATAGTGAATTACAACTTCATACAGTGGATTACAACTATATATAGTGGGTTACAACTACACATAGAGGATTACAACTATATAGAGTGGATTACAACTATATATAGTTGATTACAACTACACATAGTGGATTACAACTATATATAGTTGATTACAACTACACATAGTGGATTACAACTACACATAGTGGATTACAGCTATATATAGTGGATTACACCTATATATATAGTGGATTACAACTACACATCGTGGATTACAACTTCATACAGTGGATTACAACTATGTATAGTGGGTTACAACTACATATAGTGGATTACAACTATATATAGTGGGTTACAACTACATATAGAGGATTGTAACTATATATAGTGGATTACAACTATATATAGTGGGTTACAACTACATATAGAGGATTACAACTATATATAGTGGATTACAACTACATATAGTGGATTACAACTACATATAGTGGATTACAACTACACATAGTGGATTACAACTATATATAGTGGGTTACAACTACATATAGAGGATTACAACTATATATAGTGGATTACAACTACATATAGAGGATTACAACTATATATAGTGGATTACAACTACATATAGTGGATTACAACTACATATAGAGGATTACAACTATATATAGTGGATTACAACTATATATAGTGGATTACAACTACATATAGTGGATTACAACTACATATAGTGGATTACAACTATATATAGTGGGTTACAACTACACATAGTGGATTACAACTATATATAGTGGGTTACAACTACATATAGTGGATTACAACTACACATACCTGACCCCTACCTGTCCCAGACCTGCTGTTTTCAACTCTTAATGATCGGCTATGAAAAGCCAACTGACATTTATTTCTGATTATTATTTGACCATGCTGGTCATTTATGAACATTTTGAAAATCTTGGCTCTCTCTAATTTTCTCCTTCTCTCTTTCTCTCTCTCGGAGGACCTGAGCCCTAGGACCATACGTCAGGACTACCGGGCATGATGACTCCTTGCTGTCCCCAGTCCACCTGGCCTTGCAGCTATTTCAGTTTCAACTGTTCTGCCTGCGGTTATGGAACCACCACCTGTCCCAGACCTGCTGTTTTCAACTCTTAATGATAGGCTATGAAAAGCCAACTGAAAGTTATTCATGATAATTATTTGACCATGCTTGTCACTTATGAACATTTTGAACATCTTGGCATAGTTCTGTTATAATCTCCACCCGGCACAGCCAGAAGAGGACTGGCCACCCCTCATAGCCTGGTTCCTCTCTAGGTTTCTTCCTAGGTTTTGGCCTTTCTAGGGAGTTTTTCCTAGCCACCGTGCTTCTACACCTGCATTGCTTGCTGTTTGGGGTTGTAGGCTGGGTTTCTGTACAGCACTTCGAGATATTAGCTGATGTACGAAGGGCTATATAAAATAAACTTGATTGATTGATTGACATAGTGGATTACAACTATATATAGTGGGTTACAACTACATATAGTGGATTACAACTACACACAGTGGATTACAACTATATATAGTGGATTACAACTACACATAGTGGATTACAACTATATATAGTGGATTACAACGATATATAGTGGGTTACAACTACATATAGAGGATTACAACTATATATAGTGAATTACAACTACGTATAGTGGATTACAACTACATATAGTGGATTACAACTATATATAGTGGATTACAACTACACATAGTGGATTACAACTATATATAGTGGATTACAACGATATATAGTGGGTTACAACTACATATAGTGGATTACAACTATATATAGTGGATTACAACTATGTATAGTGGATTACAACTATATATAGTGGATTACAACTACGTATAGTTGATTACAACTACACATAGTGGATTACAACTACATATAGTGGATTACAACTACGTATAGTGGATTACAACTACATATAGTGGATTACAACTACACATAGTGGATTACAACTATATATAGTGGATTACAACGATATATAGTGGGTTACAACTACATATAGAGGATTACAACTATATATAGTGAATTACAACTACGTATAGTGGATTACAACTACATATAGTGGATTACAACTATATATAGTGGATTACAACTACGTATAGTGGATTACAACTATATATAGTGGATTACAACTACGTATAGTTGATTACAACTACACATAGTGGATTACAACTACATATAGTGGGTTACAACTACGTATAGTGGATTACAACTACGTATAGTGGATTACAACTACATATAGTGGATTACAACTATATATAGTGGATTACAACTACGTATAGTGGATTACAACTATATATAGTGGATTACAACTACGTATAGTTGATTACAACTACACATAGTGGATTACAACTACATATAGTGGATTACAACTACACATTGTGGATTACAACTACATATAGTGGATTACAACAATATATAGTAGATTACAACTTCATACAGTGGATTACAACTATATATATAGTGGGTTACAACTACATATAGTGGATTACAACTACACATAGTGGATTACAACTATATATAGTGGATTACAACTATATATAGTGGGTTACAACTACATATAGTGGATTACAACTATATATAGTGGATTACAACTATATATAGTGGGTTACAACTACACATAGTGGATTACAACTATATATAGTGGATTACAACTACACATAGTGGATTACAACTATATAGAGAGGATTACAACTATATATAGTGGGTTACAACTACATATAGTGGATTACAGCTATATATAGTGGATTACAGCTATATATTGTGGATTACAACTACAGAATAACTATGTATAGTGGATTACAATTACATATTGTAGATTACAGCTATATATAGTGGATTACAACTATATGTAGTGGATTAAAACTACACATAGTAGATTACAACTACACGTAGTGGATTACAACTGCATAGAGTGAATTACAGCTATATATAGTGGATTACAGCTATATATAGTGGATTACAACTACACATATAGTGGATTACAACTATATATAGTGGATTACAACTACACATATAGTGGATTACAACTACACATAGTGGATTACAACTATATATAGTGGATTACAACTATATATAGTGGATTACAACTACACATGGTGGATTGTAACTAAATATATTGGATTACAACTATGTATAGTGAATTACAGCTATGTATAGTGGAGTACAACAATATATAGTGGATTACAACTACACATAGTGGATTACAACTGCATATAGTGGATTACAGCTATATATAGTGGATTACAACTACACATAGTGGATTACAGCTATATATAGTGAATTACAACTACACATAGTGGATTACAACTGCATATAGTGAATTACAGCTATATATAGTGGATTACAGCTATATATAGTGGATTACAACTGCATGTAGTGAATTACAGCTATATATAGTGGATTACAGCTATGTATAGTGGATTACAACTACACATAGTGGATTACAACTATATATAGTGGATTACAGCTATATATTGTGGATTACAGCTATATATTGTGGATTACAACTACAGAATAACTATGTATAGTGGATTACAATAACATATAGTAGATTACAGCTACATATAGTGGATTACAACTATATGTAGTGGATTAAAACTACACATAGTAGATTACAACTACACGTAGTGGATTACAACTACACAGTTGATTACAGGGCAACATTAGCAGTACTAGTTATGTAACATATTTTAACGAGCTCGCTGAGAGTCGGGAAGCAAGTTCAGGGAGTGAGTGTTTTATTAATAATTAAAATTACTCAATAAACACGAAACACAAACAACACCCCGACATGGACACAGAGTCAATAACACCTGAGGAAAGAACCAAGGGGAGTTACAGATACAGGGAAGGTAATCAAGGAGGTGATGGAGTCCAGGGGAGTTACAGATACAGGGAAGATAATCAAGGAGGTGATGGAGTCCAGGTGAGTGTCATGATGCGCTGGTTCGCTTGACGATGGTGACAGGTGCGCTTGACGATGGTGACAGGTGCGCTTGACGATGGTGACAGGGATAATCAGCAGCCTGATGACTTAGAGGCCGGAGAGGGAGTAGACGTGACACATACTGCATCCTCCTCTTCTATTATGTCCAATTTAGGGGAGAGTGGGACAATTTTATACATTCAACATCACTCCATCAAGGGAAATATAATATTATTTCCAACAAAGATATCTAGATATATTTCAGGATATCCCTGGAAATATTCAGAATTCATGTTATCATTGCAGTTTTGAAAACATAGCTTGGCCCAAAAAATGGTGGTCTGTAAGGACAATTTATCCCGGGAATGGTGTAATTTGAGCCGCGGTAACAGGGTAATACTGAATGAAATATTACCACTACCTTTTCTAAAACCATGTATATCTTTAATTCCCAAACGTAATTCAACAGAACCAAAATCGCCTTTTTTTGTTGTCTTATAATTGTTTTAAGCATCTTTTAACCTTTTACGGGGGCAGCCCGACACCGGTACACTTATGACAACATCCAGCTCAAAGTGCAGGGCGCGAAATTCAAAATCTTTTTTTTTTTTAATATTTAACTTTCACACATTAACAAGTCCAAGACACCAGATGAAAGGTGCACATCTTGTGAATCAAGCCAACATGTCCGATTTTTAAAATGTTTTACAGGGAAGACAAAATATGTAAATCTATTAGCTAAACACGTTAGCAAAAGACACAACTTTTCTAACTCCATCAGTTTCTTACTCCATCAGGTGCTATCACAAATTCGACCAAATAAAGATATAAATAGCCACTAACCAAGAAACAATTTCATCAGATGAGTCTGATAACATATTTATTGTATAGCATATGTTTTGTTCAAAAAATGTGCATATTTCATGTATAAACCATAGTTTACATTTCAGCTACAATCCGAAATTGCACCGAAAGCAGCCATAATATTTACAGACACCAACGTCAAATAGCTAATTACTCATCATAAAACATTTCTGAAAAATACATAGTCTGCAGCAATTGAAAGACAGGCATCTTGTGATTCCAAACAATATTTCCGATTTATTAAATGTTTTACAGCGAAAACAAAAGGTATCGCTATATTAGCGTAGCTACAATAGACAGACACAATTGGGCGCCCACGGCCAGTTCACATGCACGACAGATATATGAAATAACATCATAAAATGGGTCTTACTTTTGCTGATCTTTCATCAGAATGTTGAAGAAGGTGTCCTCTGTCCAGATGAGTCGTTGTTTCAATTCAGAATGGCAAATTTCCCATTCAATTAGCATTGGCACTGGCCGAGTGGCATAAATTTCTCCAACGTAACACAGTCAGAGGACGGAACACGGCAAAACTCCAGAATAAAGTTTCAATAATCTGATTAAACTATATTGAAAAAACATACATTACGATGATATGGTCACATGTATCAAAAAAGATTCGAGCCGGAGATGTTAGCCGTTCGATACGAAGGCAAAACAGAAGTCAATCCCACTTCCTTCAGAGTACCGGAAGTGGACGGTCACGTCAAAGAAATAGTTTTTTTTCCACCACAGAACAAGATGAGCACAAAAATGTATTCTCTGACATCCTCTTTACACCAATAGGAAGGCGTATAGAGTGTCAGCAGACTCCTAAGTGTCAAGACCATGTATAGGCATCAAGTTGAAAAGAGCATCGATTTCTGACATTTCACTTCCTGGTCAGGAAAAGTGCTGCAGAAGGACTTCTGTTTCACTCAGAGAAATAATTCCAACTGTTTTAGAAACTAGAAAGTGTTTTCTATCCAAAAAGAATAATAATATTCATATTGTACGAGCAAGATTTGAGTAGGAGGCCGTTTGAAATTGGCACGATTTCACTGGCTACTCAACACTTTGCTTTGCAGCCAAAAGAAGTTTTAACAGAGGCTTAACATTTTAAACATTTTTAAATAATTTTAACATAGGCCAGGCCCTGTTATTACCTCATATCCCAGCGATAATGCCTTTAATTTATTCAACTTGCCATAGGCTCAACCCCAAGGCAAACATTTAGACTATATTAGCCCACACATCTACAAGGATGCACTTTAATGCCAGGTTCAGAACATCATATTGAAGCTTATAAAGACCCCAACTGATCTATAGAACAATCTTACAATGATCTACTTTGGTTTAGATACAAGCATCAAGAAACCTCTAAAACAATAAATTAATTTGACACTGTGGAAATCTATTTATTGGAACTAACTTGCTTACAACTTTTTTTTCTTGTGGTTTGGGCTGGGGTTAATATGGTACCACTATGGTACCACAAAAAAAACCTTTTGGCTCAACTTACCCCGCTATCCCCTATTCGATTTCGTGACCAATACACTATCCACGTTATATTTGTAACACGGTCATACTATTTTGTACATATACGTTTTATTACTCTGCATAACACCTTTCTCCAATTACTTGTTTTGTTTAATGGCTTTTCATTGTTATTGATATCGATATTGTACTGCAATGTTGAGGGGCACGAAACCAATTGACTTTGACCTTTTATACCTGCTTTAAACTGTGTATGTGACTAATACAATCTGATTTAATTTGAAATAGTATATTCAATCTCAAATGTATCTTCGTGGTCCTTAAATAATATACAGCATTACTCATTCTAAAACAACACTGTTATTAAAGTGAATAGAGCTTCAACTCTGATTCTGGGAAGCTATTTGATTATTTTTGTCTTCTCCAATATTCCTTTCTATGCTGCTCGGAACATATCGTATGTCTGACTGGTTTCCCAGATGTCTAAAGGTACTACGGGACAAAAAAGACCAGAGGATTGTGTAAAAGACTTGAGCAGCTCTTGAACTTTTCGTGTGTTTCCCATTAAATGATAAAGGCAGTAAATATCCATGCCGTGTATCTATTAAAACGGGGATTTATAACAGTTGAGTATCATCTAACGCGTTAACCAGGCGCGCTGCTGTTATTCTATGAAACATGAACTGGTTTTAAATCAAAAGAAGAAAAATTCCACCGAGAAGGGCAATCAAATTCCCAGATTGCTAATTAAAGTGTGTATGTGTATGTGTGTGTGTGTGTGTGTTCGTTTGTGTGTGCTTGTGCATGTGTGTGTGTGTGTGTGTGTGTGTGTGTGTGTGTTTACGTCTGCGTGTTTCCCTGCACATCTGTGTCTTTCTGTGTGTGGGAGTTGAAGGACATTTGGTGTGGGTTTTAAAAAAGAAGAGCCTCATATTTCACATCGTACTGTCCTCCTCCTCTCTTATTTTTTGGGGGTTTCCTACATTGATTCGCAATGTTCCGTCTGGCACTTCCTGTTTGTGACGGTTGCATATGGAGGAGGATAAATCCTCAGGTTCTGTCCCCCCCAGGGGAACCAGGGAACCTGGATGTAGGGGCTGGCATGGCTGCGTCCGTAATGGCACCCTATACCCTATGTAGTTTCTATTTAAAACCTCTACGGGAAAGGTGTCCCCCCCTCCCCCCCCCCTCCCCCGTGGAACGGTTGAGCTAACGTGCACTAATGTGATTAGCATGACATTATAAGTAAGAAAAACATTTCCCAGGACATAGACATATCTGATATTGGCTGAAAGCTTAAATTCTTGTTAATCTAACTCTACTGTACTCTACTGTTCAGAAGCTATTACTGTGAAAGAATACCATGCTATTGTTTGAGGAGAGTGCACAGTTATGTACTTGAAAATGTATCAATAAACCAATTAGGCACATTTGGGCACACTTAATATATTTTGAACAGTAATGCAATGGTTCATTGGATCAGTCTAAAACTTCGCACATACACTTCTGCCATCTAGTGGCCAACATCTAAATTGCACCTAAACTGAAATAATACATTGTGGCCTTTCTCCTGCATTTCAAAGATGATTTAAAAAATATATATTTTACATATTATATTTTACCAGATCTAATGTGTTATATTCTCCTCCATTACTTTCACGTTTCCACAAACTTCAAAGTGTTTCCTTTCAAATGCTATCAATAATATGCATATCCTTGCTTCAGGTCCTGAGATACAAGCAGTTAGACTTGTAATTTTAGGCGAAAATTGAAAAAAAAAAAAACGTATTTATCCAGCCGAGTCAATTAAGATCAAATTCTTATTTAAAATTAATTCTATATAATATGCTGCTAAAAGGCAGGAGTGTGCGTGTCCATGTGGTTGTGTGTGTGTGTGTGTGTGTGTGTGTGTGTGTGTGTGGAGTGGGAGGATCTTGGTCTGTATGCTTGTGTGTCCGCACTGTACTGTAGTGCACTACATAGGGAATATGGTGTCATTTAGAACACATCCCCATGTCAGTGTAGTCAGGGGATATATTAGAGATTCTGCAGCACTGGGTCCATTTAGGTTATTATTTCATGGACTCCCTAGTAATCAGATCCATTCATCCACACAGTACCTCTTGCCAACATACAGTAAGTCCACTGTTTTTAATAGTTCACTGACAACACATTTATGTTGCTAAGCTCCAGAAACTAAACCACACCAAATACCTCTCCTGCAAAATGCCTTTTCAGATGTCCGCCAAGGTAATATGGAATTTACTCGCATCAAGCCCTTGGTAATTGCTTCCAGATTTACCCAGGCTTCCCCCAGCACAGCCTGCCAGTACTTGGAGTGAAGCCATATTCCTCACTGTACAGTCAGCCAAGAACATCTTCCAACCCAGTGTGGTTTTCTACTGCAGCTGCAAGACCTCACTCCTTGTCAAACTGTTATATACCAAACCACAATCATTTGTTTTCATGTTAACCATGACTCTGAGAATTCACATGGCATCCCTTGTTGGAGAAGTGGTACCATATTAACCCCAGCCCAGACCTTGTCTCTTAAACACATGACATCCCTTGTTGGAGAAGTGGTACCATATTAACTCCAGCCCAGACCAAGTCTCTTAAACACATGGCATCCCTTGTTGGAGAAGTGGTACCATATTAACTCCAGCCCAGACCTTGTCTCTTAAACACATGGCATCCCTTGTTGGAGAAGTGGTACCATATTAACCCCAGATCTTTAAACTCAATTGTTCATGCTTTTGAGTGACTATCCATTTTTTTTGAAAAACATGACAATAATTTACTCAACTTGCAGCAAAGGAATTTCACAATATAATTTTGCATTCGTAATTTTTAGGAGTACTCACCAGCCATGATGTAAAACCTACAGGATGTCCTTTGAAAGATGTGTCTTGAAGGACCTACTATTTGCTGTGAATGATACAATGCAATATCACCACATCATTATAACATTACCTTTTGGCTTAGCACAATTCATATGTAAGCATCTGTATATGTGGTTATTATTTTTTCAATGAAGACTGACTCCCACCTCCTGAAGAAAAAATGTATCAGAAAAGTCAGCCATTCCCTGATGAGCTAGTCAGACTTCATGAGAACCCAGGCCAATAACATGAGCTAAGGGTTATCATTAATAGCTAGTCATACTCCAGGGCAACCAGGACCAACAACATGAGCTAAGGGTTATCATTAATAGCTAGTCAGACTTCAGGGGAACCCAGGCCATCAACATGAGCTAAGGGTAATCATTAATAGCTAGTCAGACTTCAGGGGAACCCAGGCCATCAACATGAGCTAAGGGTTATCATTAATAGCTAGTCAGACTTCAGGGCAACCAGGGCCAACAACATGAGCTAAGGGTTATCATTAATAGCTAGTCAGACTTCAGGGGAACCCAGGCCATCAACATGAGCTAAGGGTAATCATTAATAGCTAGTCAGACTTCAGGGGAACCCAGGCCATCAACATGAGCTAAGGGTTATCATTAATAGCTAGTCAGACTTCAGGGGAACCCAGGCCATCAACATGACCTAAGGGTTATCATTAATAGCTAGTCAGACTTCAGGGGAACCCAGGCCAACAACATGACCTAAGGGTAATCATTAATAGCTAGTCAGACTTCAGGGCAACCAGGGCCAACATCATGAGCTAAGGGTTAACATTAATAGCTAGTCAGACTTCAGGGGAACACAGGCCATCAACATGAGCTAAGGGTTATCATTAATAGCAAGTCAGACTTCAGTGCAACCAGGGCCAACAACATGAGCTAAGGGTTACCATTAATAGCTAGTCAGACTTCAGGGGAACCCAGGCCATCAATATGAGCTAAGGGTAATCATTAATAGCTAGTCAGACTTCAGGGCAACCAGGGCCAACAACATGAGCTAAGGGTTATCATTAATAGCTAGTCCTACTTCATGAGAACCAGGGCCAATAACATGAGCTGAGGGTAATCATTCATTTCCAGTACATTCTGTATCCTTCTTCCCGTTATATTGCCTAGTGGCTATTCATCAGTTCCAATAACAGGATGTGGCTGTGCGCTGTAACACCAGAACCTGATTCACTGTCTCTACAGAGAAGATATTACATATCCCAGCATGTTCCCCTCACCTTACGCCGCTAATTGGGATCTTAGTCACCTTACTCCCTTAATAGTGCACTACATCGGGACGAGGGTGTCATTAGGGACACCGCCTTTGTCTTGGGTCTCTTGTTCTGTCTACAGCATTATGCATTTATACTACAGCATTCACACAGCCTGTATCATTCTACAGCATTCACACAACCTGTATCATTCTACAGCATTGTGTATTTACACTGTAGCATTCCTAGAGCCTGTATCATTCTACAGCATTGTGTATTTACACTACAACATTCCTACAGCCTGTATCATTCTACAGCATTGTGTATTTACACTGTAGCATTCCTAGAGCCTGTATCATTCTACAGCATTGTGTATTTACACTGTAGCATTCCTAGAGCCTGTATCATTCTACAGCATTGTGTATTTACACTGTAGCATTCCTAGAGCCTGTATCATTCTACAGCATTGTGTATTTACACTGTAGCATTCCTAGAGCCTGTATCATTCTACAGCATTGTGTATTTACACTGTAGCATTCCTAGAGCCTGTATCATTCTACAGCATTGTGTATTTACACTGTAGCATTCCTAGAGCCTGTATCATTCTACAGCATTGTGTATTTACACTGTAGCATTCCTAGAGCCTGTATCATTCTACAGCATTGTGTATTTACACTACAACATTCCTACAGCCTACACTACCGGCCAAAAGTTTTACAATATCCAGCTCATTCAAGGGTTTTTCTTTATTTTTTACTATTTTCTACATTCTAGAATAATAGTGACGACATCAAAACTATGAAATAACACATATGGAATAATGTAGTAACCCAATTTTTTTTTAAACAAATCAAAATATATTTTTTAAGGGGTCTCCCAAGTGAACCAGTGGTCTAAGGCACTGCATCGCAGTGCTAGCTGTGCCACTAGAGATTCTGGGTTCGAGTCCAGGCTCTGTTGCAGCCGGCTGTGACCATACAATTGGCCCAGCGTCGCCCGGGGTAGGGGTGGGTTTGGCTGGCATGGATGTCCTTGTAGCATCGCACACAAGCGACTCCTGTGGCGGGCCGGGCGCAGTGCACGCTGACACGGTCACCAGGTGTACGGTGTTACCTCTGACACAGTGGTGCGGCTGGCTTCCGGGTTAAGTGGACATTGTCAAGCAGTGCATCTTGGTTGTGTTGTGTTGTGTTTCGGAGGACGCACGGCTCTCGACCATCGCCTCTCCTGAGTCCGCAACGGAGTTGCAGCGATGGGACAAGACTGTAACTACCAATTGGGGAGAAAAATGGGTAAAAAAATATATATTATATGTATTTTGATATTTGTGATTCTTCAAATTTGACTTGATGACAGCTTTGCACACTCTGGAGAGCAACATCTGTCCAGTGATGTCCACAAAACATATTGCAGGTAACAAACAGTTACATGACCTACAGCATGGTCAAGCAACTTAATATTTCAGCCATTTTCAGACTATTGATTTAGAACCACGCAGAGTTACCGCAAGTCACAACAACATAAAAAAAACAGCTGTTACCTCCACTATTCAACCCCCCGTGTTCTTCTTCTGGAGCTTAGATAACAACAGGCAGCAGTTTATTAACATGTAGGAGATCAAGAGGTTATTGATTAGAATCATTGACCTAATATCCCCTTGTCTGTCCCGTACCGTAGTAGTTCAGGACAGAAGAAGAAGACCCTTTTGATTAGGATTCTTTTTTGGATGTCATTCTTTTTAAATATTCATGGCACACGGTAACTTGCTTTGTGCCCCTACAGCTGAATACCTAATTAAACTGTCAAAAGAAATACAATATGCCCTTAAGCTTTATTATCACAGGGGTCAGCTGAAACAGAGCTGGCCTGGCCAGGTCCAGAGGGGTAATTAGGAGTAACCATACAGTGTTTACCTTGCTGCGTTACTGCGGCCTGAAGGAGAGACGCTCCAAATGAGCCTGCCCACCTCTCCAGCTTGGGCCCTTTGAAGCCCAGTACAGATGCCATGCTGAATCTAGCTGATGGGGAGGAGAGGCTGAAGGAGAGGAGAGCTCCTGGTATGGTGTATAACAACATAATCAGCAATTATAGCAGGGAAATGGGGAGAAGTGGGGATTTTTATCTCATTAAAAAGAGGACCCGAGATGAACGTATTTTTTCTTCTTCTCCCTCCCTCTCTCTCTTTCTCATTCACTCTGCCTCGCCTCTCTCATTCCCTGTCACTAGCGCTTTCTTTTGAACTCAAATGATTTAGCTTTAAAAGGTGAGTGAGACAGGGATGGAGGGATGGATTCTGGAAATGGAATTCAGGAAATGGAAGCTATAGAGCCAATTAGTGGTGCTGCTCTGTGGCTAAAATATGAATGACATTTGGCTCCAGACAGACAGACAGACAGACAGACAGACAGACAGACAGACAGACAGACAGACAGACAGACAGACAGACAGACAGACAGGAGGCATTAACCTTATCATTGTCAGTGTCAGTTTATTTCACATCATTATTGTTACTTTAGTTCTTCTGTCAAATTATGACCCACTAATTTCTTTTCATATTTTACGAGTCTTGCCTGTTGGCAACTTAGCTTTTTAATGAGTTACAAAAACGGACCCCATCCTGAAAAGAAATT
This sequence comes from Salvelinus fontinalis, assembly GCF_029448725.1. Classification (NCBI taxonomy): domain Eukaryota; kingdom Metazoa; phylum Chordata; class Actinopteri; order Salmoniformes; family Salmonidae; genus Salvelinus; species Salvelinus fontinalis. Next base: position 4,435,391 of record NC_074701.1, read on the forward strand.
ATCCTCCCACCCACCCAGGAAGACCCACCAGGAAGACTAAGTTAAACAGTATCATTTCTGGGACAATTTATCTTGTCTCATGATTCTTTATACTCTGCCACATTAAGGCCTACCTACTTTAATCCTTGCCTTTTTATGTGGCTTGGTAATGTTCTTTTTAGGGCACTCTTAATACCCTCAGAATGTGTAAAATACCAGCGTAAATCAGAAAGCCTTCTAATGCCCATTTATTTCCCTCATTATGTTTTACTCTCTTCGACGCGTTACAGCACCCAGTTAAAATGGCTTTCTATTGTGACCTTTATGCATTTCAAAAGTTCATACGTGGAGAAAGTTCATTTTTCAGGGCGGTTTTTCATAGTTCATTGTTGTGGCACATTGTTACTACTATCAGTCAAGATCGAGTGCATTTTTGAAAGTATTCAGACCCCTTTGACCTTTTTAAACATTTTGTTACGTTATAGCCTAATTCTAATATTGATTAAATAGCTTTTTTTCCCCCCTGATCAATCTACACACAATACCCCATAATGACAATGCAAAAACAGGTTTTTTAGAAATTGTATCAAATGTCTTAAATATAAAAAAAAAAACGTTTAAATGTATTCAGACCTTTTACTCAGCACTTTGTTTAAGTACCTTTGGCAACGATTACAGCCTCGAGTCTTCTTGGGTAGGATGTTACAAGCTTGGCACACCTGTATTTGGGGAGTTTCTCCCGTTCTTCTCTGCAGATCCTCTCAAGCTCTGTCAGGTTGGATGGGGAGTGTTGCTGCACAGCTATTTTCAGGTCTCTCCAGAGATTTTGGGGGTGGCAGGTATCCCGGTGTTTGGGCCAGTAACCGAAAGGTTGCTGGATCGAATCCCCAAGCTGACAAGGTAAAAATCTGTAATTCTGCCTGTGAACAAGGCAGTTAACCCCCTGTTCTCCAGTAGGCCATCACTGTAAAAAAGAATAATAATTTGTTCTTAACTGACTTGTCTAGTTAAATAAAGGTTAAATAAATACATATTAAACATTTTTCAATTAGGTTCAAGTCTCTGGCTGGGCCACTCAAAGACATTCAGAGACTTGTCCTGAAGCCACTCCTGTGTTGTCTTGGCTGTGTGCTTAGGGTTGTTGTCCTGTTGGAAGGTTAACCTTCACCCCAGTCTGAGGTCGTGAGTACTATGGAGCAGGTTTTCATCAAGGATCTCTCCATTCATCTTTGCCTCGATTCTGACTAGTCTCCAAGTCCCTGCTGCTGAAAAACATAATCACAGCATGATGCTGCCACCACCATGCTTCACCGTAAGGATGCTGCCACCACCATGCTTCACCGTAAGGATGGTGCCACCACCATGCTTCACCGTAGGGATGGTGCCAGGTTTCCTCCAGACACGACGCTTGGCATTCAGATCAAAGAGTTCAATCTTGGTGTCTTCAGACCAGAGAATCTTGTTTCTCATGGTCTGAGAGTCTTTACGTTGGGGCCACTGTGCTCTTGGAGACCTTCAATGCTGCAGATTATTTTCGTACCCTTCCCTAGGTCTGTGCCTCGACACAATCCTGTCTCGGAGCTCTACGGACAATTCCTTTAACCTCGTGGCAATTCCTACGACCTCATAGCATGGTTTGAGTTCTGACATGCACTGTAAATTGTGGGACCTTATATAGACAGGTGTGTGCCTTACCAAATCATGTCCAATCAATTGAATTGACCACAGCTGGACTCCAATCAAGTTGTAGAAACATCTCAACTATAGTCAATGGACACAGGATGCACCTGAGATCAATTTCGTGTCTCATAGCAAAAGGTCTGAATACTTATGTAAATAAGGTATTTAAAAAATTTAAAAATTATACAGTACATTGGCAAAAAAGTCTTAAAACCTGTTTTCACTTTGTCATGATTTGGAATTATGTGGAAATTGCTGAGAAAAAATGTTTATTTAATCAATATTAGAATAAGGCTGTAACTTAACAAAATGTGGAAAAGAAGTCAAAGGGTGTGAATGCTTAGTTTGCAATCGTCTGGGATTGTTCTGATTCTGGGCCCCATTGTGCAGAAGTAGCCGCTGCCTCGTTGGTTTAGTTTCTTGGCTCCGTCGTTGTTTAAATAAGTGAGTTTGCACTCTTAACTTTACCGTTCGCGTATCCAGATGGCGGCCTCCATACTGTGTATGAAGCTGATAATGAGACAACATCTCATGTCAGACAACTTCTTGCTGCTATCACAGCACGGATGAATCATCCTTGTAAATGTGTGGATCCTCTTGGGGCTAACAGTGCTAGCATACCACCAAAAGAAAAGATGAACTGAGTTTTGCTTCGTTTCAAAGAACAACCACCTCAGACAGCATTTAGCTTCCTAGAGGTGTTACACCCTACATCTAAAACTTTGTTCTGTTGACATTTTAGTACACATTTATTGCAATTAAGTGTTCTGTCATTGTTTATTTAGAAGAAGAGTGTGACGATCATTAGCTTTTTGTCCCAAATGGCACCCTATTCCATATATAGTACACTACTTTTGACTAGAGCCCTACTGGCTCCCGAGTGGCGTAGCGGTTTAAGACACTGCATCTCAGCGCTAGAGGCATCACTACAGACCCTGGTTCGATTCCAGACTGTATCACAGTGGTCTAAGGCACTGCATCTCAGTGGTAGAGGAGTCACTACAGACCCTGGTTCCATTCCAGGCTGTATCACAGCGGTCCTATGACACTGCATCTCAGTGCTAGAAGGCGTCACTACAGACCCTGGTTCCATTCCAGGCTGTATCACAGCGGTCTAAGACACTGCATCTTAGTGCTAGAGGCGTCACTACAGACCCTGGTTCCATTCCAGACTGTATCACAGTGGTCTAAGGCACTGCATCTCAGTGCTAGAGGCGTCACTACAGACCCTGGTTCCATTCCAGGCTGTATCACAGCGGTCTAAGACACTGCATCTCAGTGCTAGAGGCGTCACTACAGACCCTGGTTCCATTCCCGGCTGTATCACAGCGGTCTAAGGCACTGCATCTTAGTGCTAGAGGCGTCACTACAGACCCTGGTTCCATTCCAGACTGTATCACAGTGGTCTAAGACACTGCATCTTAGTGCTAGAAGGCGACACTACAGACCCTGGTTCCATTCCAGGCTGTATCACAGCGGTCTAAGGCACTGCATCTTAGTGCTAGAGGCGTCACTACAGACCCTGGTTCCATTCCAGGCTGTATCACAGTGGTCTAAGACACTGCATCTCAGTGCTAGAGGCGTCACTACAGACCCTGGTTCCATTCCAGGCTGTATCACAGTGGTCTAAGGCACTGCATCTTAGTGCTAGAGGTGTCACTACAGACCCTGGTTCCATTCCAGGCTGTATCACAGCGGTCCTATGACAGTGTATCTCAGTGCTAGAGGCGTCACTACAGACCCTGGTTCCATTCCAGACTGTATCACAGTAGTCTAAGGCACTGCATCTTAGTGCTAGAGGTGTCACTACAGACCCTGGTTCCATTCCAGGCTGTATCACAGCGGTCCTATGACAGTGTATCTCAGTGCTAGAGGCGTCACTACAGACCCTGGTTCCATTCCAGACTGTATCACAGTAGTCTAAGGCACTGCATCTTAGTGCTAGAGGCGTCACTACAGACCCTGGTTCCATTCCAGACTGTATCACAGTGGTCTAAGACACTGCATCTTAGTGCTAGAAGGCGACACTACAGACCCTGGTTCCATTCCAGGCTGTATCACAGCGGTCTAAGGCACTGCATCTTAGTGCTAGAGGCGTCACTACAGACCCTGGTTCCATTCCAGGCTGTATCACAGTGGTCTAAGACACTGCATCTCAGTGCTAGAGGCGTCACTACAGACCCTGGTTCCATTCCAGGCTGTATCACAGTGGTCTAAGGCACTGCATCTTAGTGCTAGAGGTGTCACTACAGACCCTGGTTCCATTCCAGGCTGTATCACAGCGGTCCTATGACAGTGTATCTCAGTGCTAGAGGCGTCACTACAGACCCTGGTTCCATTCCAGACTGTATCACAGTAGTCTAAGGCACTGCATCTTAGTGCTAGAGGTGTCACTACAGACCCTGGTTCCATTCCAGGCTGCATCACAGCGGTCCTATGACACTGTATCTCAGTGCTAGAAGGCGACACTACAGACCCTGGTTCCATTCCAGACTGTATCCCAGTGGTTTTAGGCACTGCATCTTAGTGCTAGAGGCGTCACGACAGACACCCTTGTTCGATTCCAGACTGTATCACAGCGGTCTAAGACACTGCATCTCAGTGCTAGAGGCTTCACTACAGACCCTGGTTCCATTCCAGGCTGTATCACAGTGGTCTAAGACACTGCATCTCAGTGCTAGAGGCGTCACTACAGACCCTGGTTCCATTCCAGGCTGTATCACAACCGGCCGTGATTGGGAGTCCCATTGGCCCAGCGTCGTCCGGTTTGGCCAGCGTAGGCCTTCTTTGTAAATATGAATTTGTTCTTAACTGACTTGGCTAGTTAAATAAAGGAGAAATAAAACATTTTTTTTAAATACTCCCTGCGGGACCTGGTCAAAAGTAGTGCACTACACAGGGAATATAATGCTATTTGTGATGGAGATTCTCACTTAATTACTTCCCGGTATCATTCTATCTCACCTTGTCCCCTTTTATTAGAAGATATGCAGCACCCTGTGCATATAATAACGGTTATAATAACATATTAGATTTTTATTCCATCAAAACAACACAGAATACCTTTATCCCAGCCCCCAAACACCTCATGTTAACGAGCTTCATTTGGTAGAATGTGTAAAGAGCATCTGATATTGTCTGAGTGTGTCATAAATTAAATCCTTTACTATAGCACTCCGAAGACGAGAGACAGATGGAATGGAATTAGATTCCTAACATGTCATATTGTTTAATGATGACTAGGCTTTATATCGTTTTGTAGACTACATTTATCACCTCTTGAAGCACAACAAGAACTATCTTTAAACAGAACGTGTTCTCTCGAGAGACAGAGAGAAATATATACACTACCGCTCAAAAGTTTGGGGTCACTTAGAAATGTCCTTGTTTTTGAAAGAAATGCGACTATTTGTCCATTAAAATAACATCAAATTGATCAGAAATGTAGTGTAGACGTTGTTAATGTTCTAAATGACTATGTCATTAATTATGTTACCACAGCTCAAAAACTGTCCTTCTGGTTAAAGAAGCAAAAAAACGGACCTTCTTTAGACTAGTTGAGTATCTGGAGCATCAGACTTCCTGTGTGTGTGAGTGTGAGTGTGTGAGTGTGTGAGTGTGTGAGTGTGTGAGTGTGTGAGTGTGTGAGTGTGTGAGTGTGTGAGTGTGTGAGTGAGTGAGTGAGTGAGTGAGTGAGTGAGTGAGTGAGTGAGTGAGTGAGTGAGTGAGTGAGTGAGTGAGAGAGGTAGAGACAGAGAGGTAGAGACAGAGAGGGAGAGACAGAGAGGGAGAGAGAGAGAGAGCCGTTGACGTTGCCCCCACAGTGACCGTACGTACATATCCCAACCAGAAGCCATGGATTACCGGCAACATCAACATCGAGCTAAAGGCCGGAGGTGTCGCTTTCAATGAGTTGAACACTAATCCAGGACGCTTATAAGATATCCCGTTATGCCCTCACATGAACCATCAAGCAAGCGCAGCTTAAATACAGGATTAAGATTGAATCCTACTACACCGGCTCTGATGCTTGTCGGAGGTGGTAGGTCTTGAAAACTATTACGGACTACGTAGGGAAACCCAGAAGCGAGCTGCCCAGTGATGCGAGCCTGCCCGATGAGCTAAATGCCTTTTATGCTCGCTTTGATGCAAGGAACACTGAGCATGCATGAGAGCAACAGCAGTTCTGAATGACTCTGTGATAACGCTGTCGGTAGCCGATGTGAGCAAGATCTTTAAACAGGTCAACATTCAAAAGCCGCGGGGCCAGATGGATTACCAGGACGTGTACTCAAATCGCACGATGACCAACTGGCAAGTGTCTTCACTGACATTGTCAACCTCTCCCTGACCAAGTCTGTTATACCTACATGTTTCAAGCAGACCACCATAGTCCCTGTGTCCAAGGAAGTGAAGGTAACCTGCCTAAATGATTACCGCCCCGTAGCGTTCACCTCAAATTTGTCTCTCAACCTGTGCAACTATGTTGTAAACTTTCATTCATAGGCTTCGTTGTAGTAACCTCATGGTGGGCATAATATAAGGTACATTAGAGTATCATGTAGTAGCCTAAACGTATTGATGCTACATTGAACTGGGTGAATTGAATATGAATGAGAGTCATCTGATACGCTGTAACAGAAATAAAGGCCATGCTCATGAAAAATAAGTCGTCCTCCGTCATCTTAAAACGGAGCTGACCGCCACTGATTTACATTGATACTGAATGGCCTGCTCCTGTAGATTTATACCATGGAAACCCCGCACTTCACTGGATGGAACTGACTCAACATAGTATCTATACAAGAGAAGAAGTAAAGTCCCTTTCTCAGAGCAAGTGGTTTCAGCTGTCTTTCTCAGAGCACGTGGTTTTAGCTGTCTTTCTCAGAGCAAGAGGTTTAGCTGTCTTTCTCAGAGCAAGTGGTTTCAGCTGTCTTTCTCAGATCAAGAGGTTTAGCTGTCTTTCTCAGAGCAAGGGGTTTCAGCTGTCTTTCTCAGAGCAAGAGGTTTAGCTGTCTTTCTCAGAGCAAGTGGTTTCAGCTGTCTTTCTCAGAGCAAGTGATTTCAGCTGTCTTTCTCAGAGCAAGTGGTTTAGCTGTCTTTCTCAGAGCAAGTGTTTTAGCTGTCTTTCTCAGAGCAAGTGGTTCAGCTGTCTTTCTCAGAGCAAGTGGTTCAGCTGTCTTTCTCAGAGCAAGAGGTTTAGCTGTCTTTCTCAGAGCAAGTGGTTTCAGCTGTCTTTCTTAGAGCAAGTGGTTTAGCTGTCTTTCTCAGAGCAAGTGTTTTAGCTGTCTTTCTCAGAGCAAGTGGTTCAGCTGTCTTTCTCAGAGCAAGTGGTTCAGCTGTCTTTCTCAGAGCAAGTGGTTTAGCTGTCTTTCTCAGAGCAAGTGGTTTCAGCTGTCTTTCTCAGATCAAGCAGTTTAGCTGTCTTTCTCAGAGCAAGTGGTTTAGCTGTCTTTCTCAGAGCAAGTGGTTCAGCTGTCTTTCTCAGAGCAAGAGGTTTAGCTGTCTTTCTCAGAGCAAGTGGTTCAGCTGTCTTTCTCAGATCAAGTGTTTTAGCTGTCTTTCTCAGAGCAAGTGGTTTCAGCTGTCTTTCTCAGATCAAGTAGTTTAGCTGTCTTTCTCAGAGCAAGTGGTTCAGCTGTCTTTCTCAGAGCAAGTGGTTTCAGCTGTCTTTCTCAGAGCAAGTGGTTTCAGCTGTCTTTCTCAGATCAAGTAGTTTAGCTGTCTTTCTCAGATCAAGTAGTTTAGCTGTCTTTCTCAGAGCAAGTGGTTCAGCTGTCTTTCTCAGAGCAAGTGGTTTCAGCTGTCTTTCTCAGAGCAAGTGGTTTCAGCTGTCTTTCTCAGATCAAGTGGTTTCAGCTGTCTTTCTCAGATCAAGTAGTTTAGCTGTCTTTCTAGGAGCAAATGGTTTCAGCTGTCTTTCTCAGAGCAAGTAGTTTAGCTGTCATCACCGATGATAAGTGAAGGATAAGGTTGCTCTGGTACCAGGTGTCTCTGGTAAGCAACACACAGATACATGGATGTGTCCCTTTTAAACCATAATTGTCTCTTTCAGCCTTGAAATGATTATGTTTCTGCGGAACAACACATGTTCAAAGTTCCTTTGAGTGACACTAACAACGCCTGTGTGTCCAATCAGCTCCTCACGACATGGGGGATCAGGACCACTCTTATTTATGAGTTGTGCTGTCGGCATACTGCAAAGCAAACTGCCCATTCCACAACAAACTAATTAGTTTGGCACAGAGCCTATGATGGAAATTAGGCCCAATATGTTATTTCTGGAGGGTTTAAATGAAGCCTCTAACATAGTTTGGCAGTGGCAAGGGTGGGTGGTGCACATACAGTGTTATAGAACTGTAGTTATCCACACACCTTGATTCTATCTGCTTCTGTGTGTACAAGGTGGCCTAGGAGAACATGGTGGTGGACTAGGAGAACATGGTGGTGGACTAGGAGACATGGTGGTGTACATGGTGGACTAGGAGACATGGTGGTGTACAAGGTGGACTAGGAGAACATGGTGGTGTACATGGTGGACTAGGAGACATGGTGGTGTACATGGTAGACTAGGAGGACATGGTGGTGGACTAGGAGACATGGTGGTGTACATGGTGGACTAGGAGACATGGTGGTGTACATGGTGGACTAGGAGACATGGTGGTGTACATGGTAGACTAGGAGGACATGGTGGTGGACTAGGAGGACATGGTGGTGTACATGGTGGACTAGGAGACATGGTGGTGTACATGGTGGACTAGGAGACATGGTGGTGTACATGGTAGACTAGGAGGACATGGTGGTGGACATGGTAGACTAGGAGGACATGGTGGTGGACTAGGAGGACATGGTAGTGTACATGGTGGACTAGGAGACATGGTGGTGTACATGGTGGACTAGGAGACATGGTGGTGTACATGGTAGACTAGGAGGACATAGTGGTGGACTAGGAGGACACGGTGGTGTACATGGTGGACTAGGAGGACATGGTGGTGTACATGGTGGACTAGGAGGACATGGTAGTGTACATGGTGGACTAGGAGGACATGGTGGTGGACTAGGAGGACTAGGAGGAAATGGTGGTGTACATGGTGGACTAGGAGGACATGGTGGTGGACTAGGAGGACTAGGAGGACATGGTGGTGGACATGGTGGACTAGGAGGACATGGTGGTGGACATGGTGGACGAGGAGGACATGGTGGTGGACTAGGAGGACATGGTGGTGTACATGGTGGACTAGGGGGACATGGTGGTGGACATGGTGGACGAGGAGGACATGGTGGTGGACTAGGAGGACATGGTGGTGTACATGGTGGACTAGGAGACATGGTGGTGTACATGGTGGACTAGGAGGACATGGTAGTGTACATGGTGGACTTGGAGGACATGGTGGTGGACTAGGAGACCTTGTGGTGTACATGGTGGACTAGGAGACATTGTGGTGTACATGGTGGACTAGGAGACATGGTGGTGTACATGGTGGACTAGGAGACATGGTGGTGTACATGGTGGACTAGGAGACATGTTGGTGTACATGGTGGACTAGGAGACATGGTGGTGTACATGGTGGACTAGGAGACATGGTGGTGTACATGGTGGACTAGGAGGACATGGTGGTGTACATGGTGGACTAGGAGGACATGGTGGTGGACTAGGAGGATATGGTGGTGGACATGGTGGACTAGGAGGACATGGTGGTGGACTAGGAGGATATGGTGGTGGACATGGTGGACTAGGAGGACATGGTGGTGGACTAGGAGGACATGGTGGTGTACATGGTGGACTAGGAGGACATGGTGGTGGACTAGGAGGCATGATGGGGTACATGGTGGACTAGGAGGACATGGTGGTGTACATGGTGGACTAGGAGACATGGTGGTGTACAAGGTGGACTAGGAGAACATGGTGGTGTACATGGTGGACTAGGAGACATGGTGGTGTACATGGTAGACTAGGAGGACATGGTGGTGGACTAGGAGACATGGTGGTGTACATGGTGGACTAGGAGACATGGTGGTGTACAAGGTGGACTAGGAGAACATGGTAGTGTACATGGTGGACTAGGAGACATGGTGGTGTACATGGTAGACTAGGAGGACATGGTGGTGGACTAGGAGACATGGTGGTGTACATGGTGGACTAGGAGACATGGTTGTGTACATGGTGGACTAGGAGACATGGTGGTGTACATGGTAGACTAGGAGGACATGGTGGTGGACTAGGAGGACATGGTGGTGTACATGGTGGACTAGGAGACATGGTGGTGTACATGGTGGACTAGGAGACATGGTGGTGTACATGGTAGACTAGGAGGACATGGTGGTGGACATGGTGGTGGACTAGGAGGACATGGTAGTGTACATGGTGGACTAGGAGACATGGTGGTGTACATGGTGGACTAGGAGACATGGTGGTGGACTAGGAGACATGGTGGTGTACATGGTAGACTAGGAGGACATAGTGGTGGACTAGGAGGACACGGTGGTGTACATGGTGGACTAGGAGGACATGGTGGTGTACATGGTGGACTAGGAGGACATGGTAGTGTACATGGTGGACTAGGAGGACATGGTGGTGGACTAGGAGGACTAGGAGGACATGGTGGTGGACATGGTGGACTAGGAGGACATGGTGGTGGACATGGTGGACGAGGAGGACATGGTGGTGGACTAGGAGGACATGGTGGTGTACATGGTGGACTAGGGGGACATGGTGGTGGACATGGTGGACGAGGAGGACATGGTGGTGGACTAGGAGGACATGGTGGTGTACATGGTGGACTAGGAGACATGGTGGTGTACATGGTGGAATTGGAGGACATGGTAGTGTACATGGTGGACTAGGAGGACATGGTGGTGGACTAGGAGACATGGTGGTGTACATGGTGGACTAGGAGACATGGTGGTGTACATGGTGGACTAGGAGACATGTTGGTGTACATGGTGGACTAGGAGACATGGTGGTGTACATGGTGGACTAGGAGACATGGTGGTGTACATGGTGGACTAGGAGGACATGGTGGTGTACATGGTGGACTAGGAGGACATGGTGGTGGACTAGGAGGATATGGTGGTGGACATGGTGGACTAGGAGGACATGGTGGTGGACTAGGAGGACATGGTGGTGTACATGGTGGACTAGGAGGACATGGTGGTGGACTAGGAGACATGATGGTGTACATGGTGGACTAGGAGGACATGGTGGTGTACATGGTGGACTAGGAGGACATGGTGGTGGACATGGTGGACGAGGAGGACATAGTGGTGTACATGGTGGACTAGGAGACATGGTGGTGGACTAGGAGACATGGTGGTGGACATGGTGGACGAGGAGGACATAGTGGTGTACATGGTGGACTAGGAGACATTGTGGTGGACTAGGAGGACATGGTGGTGTACATGGTGGACTAGGAGGGCATGGTGGTGGACTAGGAGTGCATGGTGGTGTACATGGTGGACTAGGAGGGCATGGTGGTGTACATGGTGGTGGACATGGTGGACGAGGAGGACATAGTGGTGTACATGGTGGACTAGGAGACATTGTGGTGGACTAGGAGGACATGGTGGTGTACATGGTGGACTAGGAGGGCATGGTGGTGGACTAGGAGGACATGGTGGTGTACATGGTGGACTAGGAGGGCATGGTGGTGGACTAGGAGGACATGGTGGTGTACATGGTGGACTAGGAGGACATGGTGGTGGACTAGGAGGACATGGTGGTGTACATGGTGGACTAGGAGGGCATGGTGGTGGACTAGGAGGACATGGTGGTGTACATGGTGGACTAGGAGGTCATGGTGGTGGACTAGGAGGACATGGTGGTGTACATGGTGGACTAGGAGGACATGGTGGTGGACTAGGAGTGCATGGTGGTGGACTAGGAGGACATGGTGGTGTACATGGTGGACTAGGAGGGCATGGTGGTGGACTAGGAGGACATGGTGGTGTACATGGTGGACTAGGAGGGCATGGTGGTGGACTAGGAGTGCATGGTGGTGTACATGGTGGACTAGGAGGGCATGGTGGTGGACTAGGAGTGCATGGTGGTGTACATGGTGGACTAGGAAGGAATCCTTGCCATAGACAGTAGCAGTTAAACGTTTTAGAACACACATACTCATTCAATGTTTTTCTTTATTTTTACTATTTTCTACATTCTAGAATAATAGTGAAGACATTAAAACTAGGAATCATGTAGTAACCAAAAAGTGTTAAACAAATCAAAATATGTTTTATATTTGAGATTCTTCAAAGTAACCAACCTTTGCTTGATGACAGCTTTGCCCACTCTTGGAATTCTCTTATCAGCTTCACCTGGAATGCATTTCCAACAGTCTTGAAATAGTTCCCACTTATGCTGAGCACTTGTTGGCTGCTTTTCCTTCACTCTGTGGTCTAACTCATCGCAAACCATCTCAATTGGGTTGAGGTCGGGGGCTTGTAGAGGCCAGGTCATCTGATGCAGCACTCCATCACTCTCATTCTTGGTGAAATACAGTAGCCCTTACAAAGCCTGGAGGTGTATTGGGTCATTGTCCTGTTGGAAAACAAATGATTGTCCCACTAAGCTCAAACTAGATGGGATGGCATATCGCTGCAGAATGTTGTGGAAGCCATGCTGGTTAAGTGTGCCTTGTATTCTAAATAAATCACAGACAGTGCCACCAGCAAAAGCACCCCCAAATCATAACACCTCTTCCTCCATGCTTCACGGTGGGAACCACACATGTAGAGATAATCCATTCACCTGCTCTGCGTCTCACAAAGACACGGCGGTTGGAAACAAAAATCTCAAATTTGGACTCATCAGACCAAAGGGCAGATTTCCAGTCCATTGCTTGTGTTTCTTGGCCCAAGCAAGTCTCTTCTTATTATTGGTGTACTTTAGTAGTTGTTTCTTTGCTGCAATTTGACCATGAAGCACTGATTCACGTAGTCTCCTCTGAACAGTTGTTGAGATTTGTCTGTTACTTGAACTTTGTGAAGAATTTATCCGGCCTGCAATTTCTGAGGCTGGTAACTCTAATGAACGTATCTTCTGCAGCAGAGGTAACTCTGGGTCTTTCTTTCCTGTGGCGGTCCTCATTAGAGCCAGTTTCATCATAGCGCTTGATGGTTTTTGTGACCGCAAACGTTCAAAGTTCTTGACATTTTCCGCATTGACTGACCTTCATGTCTTAAAGTAATGATGGATTGTCGTTTCTCTTTGCTTTTTTTTGCTGTTCTTGCCCTAATATGGACTTGGTAATTTAACAAATAGGGTTATCTTCTGTATATCACCCCTACCTTGTAACAACTCAACTGATTGGCTCAAATGCATTAAGAAGGAAAGAAATTCCCCAAATTAACTTTTAAAAAGGCCCACATGTTAATTTAAATGCATTCCAGTTGACTACCTCATGAAGATGGTTGAGAGAATGTTAAGAGTGTGCAAAGCTGTCACCAAGGCAAAGGGTGTCTACTTTGAAAAATCTCTCAGATATAAAATACATTTTGATTTGTTTAACACTTTTAACACTAGATAATTCCATATGCGTAATGTCATAGATTTGATATCTTCACTCTTATTCTACAATGTAGAATATTACTATTACTTCCGGCGCCGACCGAGATGGCCGCCTCGCTTCGCGTTCCTTGGAAAATATGCAGTATTTTGTTTTTTTATGTGTTATTTCTTACATTGGTACCCCAGGTGATATTAGGTTTCATTACATACAGTCGGGAGGAACTACTGAATATACGATTAACGTCAACTAACCATCGTTCCTACCAGGAATATGACTTTCCCGAAACGGATCCAGTGTTTTGCCTTCCACCCAATACAATGGATCTGATCCCAGCCGGGGAGCCTATGCGATGCCGTAAAAGGGGCAAACGTAGCGGTCTCCTGGTCAGGCTTCAGAGACGGGCACATCGCGCTCCACTCCCTGAGGCTGCATTCATCGTAGCTGGGGATTTTAACAAGGCTAATCTAAAAACAAAACTCCCTAAATTCTATCAGCATATTGATTGTGCTACCAGGGCTGGTAAAACCCTGGATCATTGTTATACTAACTTCCGCGACGCATATAAGGCCCTCCCCCGCCCTCCTTTCGGAAAAGCTGACCACGACTCCATTTTGTTGATTCCAGCCTATAGACAGAAACTAAAACAACAAGCTCCCGCGCTCAGGTCTGTTCAACGCTGGTCCGACCAATCTGATTCCACGCTTCAAGACTGCTTCGATCACGCGGATTGGAATATGTTCCGCATTGCGTCCAACAACAACATTGAAGAATATGCTGATTCGGTGAGCGAGTTCATTAGGAAGTGCATTGACGATGTCGTACCCACAGCAACGATTAAAACATTCCCAAACCAGAAACCGTGGATTGACGGCAGCATTCGCGTGAAACTGAAAACGCGAACCACTGCTTTTAACCAGGGCAAGGTGACCGGAAACATGACCGAATACACACAGTGTAGCTATTCTCTCCGCAAGGCTATCAAACAGGCTAAGTCCCAGTACAGAGACAAAATAGAATCGCAATTCAACAGCTCAGACACAAGAGGTATGTGGCAGGGTCTACAGTCTATCACGGATTACAAAAAGAAAACCAGCCCCATCGCGGACCAGGATGTCTTGCTCCCAGACAGGCTAAATAACTTTTTTGCCCGCTTTGAGGACAATACAGTGCCACTGACACGGCCCGCTACCAAAACCTGCGGGCTCTCCTTCACTGCAGCCGAGGTGAGTAAAACATTTAAACGTGTTAACCCTCGCAAGACTGCAGGCCCAGACGGCATTCCCAGCCGCGTCCTCAGAGCATGCGCAGACCAGCTGGCTGGTGTGTTTACGGACATATTCAATCAATCCTTATCCCAGTCTGCTGTTCCCACACCTTGATGTTCCAAGGTGGCTTAGCAGTTCAGACGTCTTTTTCCGTATTGTCGTGTCGTGTCCTGTATATATATATATTTACACCTTTTCTTCACATATCTTTAATTTATTTTATTATCCAAGAACTCAACTACAAAAGCTTTCCTGCAAAAGCTTTCCTGCAACCCGCTTCACCAATTACAATAAGTATTATTTACCTCAATCTGAAAATCCATCGTGGAAGATAGCCAGGGGCTAATTCAGAAGCTAGCCTGAAAGCTAACCAGAAGCTACTCCGATAGCTAGCCAGAAGCTAATCTGTAGCTGCCCCGAAATTAGCCGGTTTGCTGGCTAGCGTTGGTGTTTCAGCTGCCCACGTTTTGCGGTCATCAGCTATTCCTTTAGCTCGATAATCTACCGGCACTTTTGTGCAACGCGACTCGGACCGGAGCATTCCGGGACTTTTTTTCTCTCAGTTTCCCCGGATTCCAACCGCAGGCTCTGGACACTTGCACCTTGATTTCGCAGCTAGCTAGCTGCATACCGTGTGACTATTGGCTTACGTCGACCCCGGAGCAAACTCAAATCATGCTGGAGCTAGCCAGCTGAGGAGTTCCATCACCATCCGGACCTGTTTCTTTTGTTGCTGCTGCAGATACGGAACCCCACCGGGCCTTCACGACTGACTGCCGACGTTATCTGCCCGAGGGATTTATCCAACCGGCACCTCCGTCCCGACGTTACCTGAACGCTCATCTGAGGCCCGCTAATCGTTAGCTGTCTTATCGGCTGCTATCTGAACAAAACCCCACTACACGGAACCTACCGACGGAAACGCACGAGGTATCTACAAACAGACCTCCATCCTATGCTGCTACCGATAGCCATATACCCGGCCAGCTGTCTGGATCGCCACGACCCCAACCAACCTCTACTCACTGGACCCTTATTGATCACTCGATTAAGCATGCCTCTCCTTAATGTAAATATGCCTTGTCAATTGCTGTTCTGGTTAGTGTTTATTGGCTTATTTCACTGTAGAGATTCTAGCCCTGCTCTCTATACCATATCCAACCTCTCAGTTCCACCACCCACATATGCGATGACATCACCTGGTTTCAATGATGTTTCTAGAGACAAGATCTCTCTCATCATCACTCAATACCTAGGTTTACCTCCACTGTATTCACATCCTACCATACCTTTGTCTGTACATTATTCCTTTAAACTATTTTATCGCCCCCAGAAACTTCCTTTTACTCTCTGCTCTAGTAGCTCTAGGCGACCAATTCTCATAGCTTTTAGCCGTACCCTTATCGTACTTCTCCTCTGTTCCTCTGGTGATGTAGAGGTGAATCCAGGCCCTGCAGTACCTGGCTCCACTCCTATTCCCCAGGCGCTCTCTTTTGATGACTTCTGTAACCGTAATAGCCTTGGCTTCATGCATGTTAACATTAGAAGCCTCCTCCCTAAGTTTGTTTTGTTCACTGCTTTAGCACACTCTACCAACCCGGATGTTTTAGCCGTGTCTGAATCCTGGCTTAGAAAGACCACCAAAAATTCAGACATTTTTATCCCCAATTACAATATTTTCAGACAAGATAGAACGGCCAAAGGGGGCGGTGTTGCAATCTACTGCAAAGACTGCCTGCAGAGTTCTGTTATACTATCCAGGTCTGTTCCCAAACAATTTGAACTTCTACTTTTAAAAATCCACCTCTCTAAAAACAAGTCTCTCACCGTTGCCGCCTGCTATAGACCACCCTCTGCCCCCAGCTGTGCTCTGGACACTATATGTGAACTGATTGCCCCCCATCTATCTTCAGAGCTCGTGCTGCTAGGCGACCTAAATTTGAACATGCTCAACACCCCAGCCACCCTACAATCTAAGCTTGATGCCCTCAATCTCACACAAATTATCAATGAACCTACCAGGTACCACCCCAATTCCGTAAACACGGGTATCCTCATAGATATCATCCTAACAAACTTGCCCTCCAAATACACCTCTGCTGTTTTCAACCAAGATCTCAGCGATCACTGCCTCATTGCCTGCATCCGTAATGGGTCAGCGGTCAAACGACCTCCACTCATCACTGTCAAACGCTCCCTGAAACACTTCAGCGAGCAGGCCTTCCTAATCGACCTGGCCGGGGTATCCTGGAAGGATATTGATCTCATCCCGTCAGTAGAGGATGCCTGGTCATTTTTTAAAAATGCCTTCCTCACCATCTTGAATAAGCATGCCCCATTCAAGAAATTTAGAACCAGGAACAGATATAGCCCTTGGTTCTCTCCTGACCTGACTGCCCTTAACCAACAGAAAAACATCCTATGGCGTTCTGCATTAGCATCGAACAGCCCCCGTGATATGCAACTCTTCAGGGAAGCCAGAAACCAATATACACAGGCAGTTAGAACAGCCAAGGCTAGCTTTTTCAAGCAGAAATTTGCTTCCTGCAACACAAATTCAAAAAAGTTCTGGGACACCGTAAAGTCCATGGAGAATAAGAACACCTCCTCCCAGCTTCCAACCGCTCTGAAGATAGGAAACACTGTCACCACCGACAAATCCACTATAATTGAGAATTTCAATAAGCATTTTTCTACGGCTGGCCATGCTTTCCACCTGGCTGCCCCTACCCCGGACAACAGCACTGCCCTCCCCTCTGCTACTCGCCCAAGCCTTCCCCATTTCTCTTTCTCCCAAATACAGTCAGCTGATGTTCTTAATGAGCTGCAAAATCTGGACCCTTACAAATCAGCCGGGCTAGATAATCTGGACCCTTTCTTTCTAAAACTATCTGCTGAAATTGTTGCCACCCCTATTACTAGCCTCTTCAACCTCTCTTTCGTGTCGTCTGAGATCCCCAAAGATTGGAAAGCAGCTGCGGTTATCCCCCTCTTCAAAGGGGGGGACACCCTTGACCCTAACTGCTACAGACCTATATCTATCCTACCCTGCCTTTCTAAGGTCTTCGAAAGCCAAGTCAACAAACAGATTACCGACCATTTCGAATCACACCACACCTTCTCCGCTATGCAATCTGGTTTCAGAGCTGGTCATGGGTGCACCTCAGCCACGCTCAAGGTCATAAACGATATCGTAACCGCCATCGATAGGAAACAATACTGTGCAGCCGTATTCATTGACCTGGCCAAGGCTTTTGACTCTGTCAAACACCACATCCTCATTGGCAGACTCGACAGCCTTGGTTTCTCTAATGATTGCCTCGCCTGGTTCACCAACCACTTCTCTGATAGAGTTCAGTGTGTCAAATCGGAGGGTCTGTTGTCCGGGCCTCTGGCAGTCTCTATGGGGGTGCCACAGGGTTCAATTCTTGGACCGACTCTCTTCTCTGTTTACATCAATGATGTCGCTCTTGCTGCTGGTGATTCTCTGATCCACCTCTACGCAGACGACACTATTCTGTATACTTCTGGCCCTTCTTTTGACACTGTGTTAACAACCCTCCAGGCGAGCTTCAATGCCATACAACTCTCCTTCCGTGGCCTCCAACTGCTCTTAAATACAAGTAAAACCAAATGCATGCTCTTCAACCGATCGCTGCCTGCTCCTGCCCGCCTGTCCAACATCACTACTTTGGACGGCTCTGACTTAGAATATGTGGACAACTACAAATACCTAGGTGTCTGGTTAGACTGTAAACTCTCCTTCCAGACCCACATCAAACATCTCCAATCCAAAGTCAAATCTAGAATTGGCTTCCTATTCCGCAACAAAGCATCCTTTACTCATGCTGCCAAACATACCCTTGTAAAACTGACCATCCTACCAATCCTCGACTTCGGTGATGTCATTTACAAAATAGCCTCCAAAACCCTACTCAATAAATTGGATGCAGTCTATCACAGTGCCATCCGTTTTGTCACCAAAGCCCCATATACTACCCACCACTGCGACCTGTACACTCTCGTTGGCTGGCCCTCGCTTCATACTCGTCGCCAAACCCACTGGTTCCAGGTCATCTACAAGACCCTGCTAGGTAAAGTCCCCCCTTATCTCAGCTCGCTGGTCACCATAGCAGCACCTACCTGTAGCACGCGCTCCAGCAGGTATATCTCTCTAGTCACCCCCAAAACCAATTCTTCCTTTGGACGCCTCTCCTTCCAGTTCTCTGCTGCCAATGACTGGAACGAACTACAAAAATCTCTGAAACTGGAAGCACCTATCTCCCTCACTAGCTTTAAGCACCAGCTGTCAGAGCAGCTCATAGATTACTGCACCTGTACATAACCCATCTACAATTTAGCCCAAACAACTACCTCTTTACCTACTGTATTTATTTATTAATTTATTTTGCTCCTTTGCACCCCATTATTTCTGTCTCTACTTTGCACTTTCTTCCAATGCAAACCAACCATTCCAGTGTTTTTTTTAGTTTTTATTTTACATGCTGTGTTGTACTCACTTCGCCTCCATGGCCTTTTTATATTTTTATTTATTTATACATATATCTGTTTGCCTTCACCTCCCTTATCTCACCTCACTTGCTCACATTGTATATAGACTTATTTTTTTTCACTGTATTATTGACTATATGTTTGTTTTTACTCCATGTGTAACTATGTGTTGTTGTATGTGTCGAACTGCTTTGCTTTATCTTGGCCAGGTCGCAATTGTAAATGAGAACGTGTTCTCAATTTGCCTACCTGGTTAAATAAAGGTGAAATAAAAATAAATAAATAAATAAACATGCTTCAAGAGGGCCACCATTGTTCCTGTTCCCAAGAAAGCTAAGGTAACTGAGCTAAACGACTACCGCCCCGTAGCACTCACTTCCGTCATCATGAAGTGCTTTGAGAGACTAGTCAAGGACCATATCACCTCCACCCTACCGGACACCCTAGACCCACTCCAATTTGCTTACCGACCCAATAGGTCCACAGACGACGCAATCGCAACCACACTGCACACTGCCCTAACCCATCTGGACAAGAGGAATACCTATGTGAGAATGCTGTTCATCGACTACAGCTCAGCATTTAACACCATAGTACCCTCCAAACTCGTCATCAAGCTCGAGACCCTGGGTCTCGACCCCGCCCTGTGCAACTGGGTCCTGGACTTCCTGACGGGCCGCCCCCAGGTGGTGAGGGTAGGTAACAACATCTCCACCCCGCTGATCCTCAACACTGGGGCCCCACAAGGGTGCGTTCTGAGCCCTCTCCTGTACTCCCTGTTCACCCACGACTGCGTGGCCATGCACGCCTCCAACTCAATCATCAAGTTTGCGGACGACACTACAGTGGTAGGCTTGATTACCAATAACGACGAGACAGCCTACAGGGAGGAGGTGAGGGCCCTCGGAGTGTGGTGTCAGGAAAATAACCTCACACTCAACGTCAACAAAACAAAGGAGATGATTGTGGACTTCAGGAAACAGCAGAGGGAGCACCCCTCCTATCCACATCGACGGGTCAGTAGTGGAGAAGGTGGAAAGTTTTAAGTTCCTCGGTGTACACATCACGGACAAACTGAATTGGTCCACCCACACAGACAGCGTTGTGAAGAAGGCGCAGCAGCGCCTCTTCAACCTCAGGAGGCTGAAGAAATTCGGCTTGTCACCAAAAGCACTCACAAACTTCTACAGATGCACAATCGAGAGCATCCTGTCGGGCTGTATCACCGCCTGGTACGGCAACTGCTCCGCCCACAACCGTAAGGCTCTCCAGAGGGTAGTGAGGTCTGCAGAACGCATCACCGGGGGCAAACTACCTGCCCTCCAGGACACCTACACCACCCGATGTCACAGGAAGGCCATAAAGATCATCAAGGACAACAACCACCCAAGACACTGCCTGTTCACCCCGCTATCATCCAGAAGGCGAGGTCAGTACAGGTGCATCAAAGCAGGGACCGAGAGACTGAAAAACAGCTTCTATCTCAAGGCCATCAGACTGTTAAACAGCCACCACTAACATTTAGCGGCCGCTGCCAACATACTGACTCAACTCCAGCCACTTTAAAAATGGGAATTGATGGAAATTATGTAAAAATGTACCACTAGCCACTTTAAACAATGCCACCTAATATAATGTTTACATACCCTACATTACCCATCTCATATGTATATGTATATACTGTACTCTATCATCTACTGCATCTTGCCATCTTTATGTAATACATGTACCACTAGCCACTTTAAACTATGCCACTTTATGTTTACATACCCTACAGTACTCATCTCATATGTATATACCGTACTCTATACCATCTACTGCATCTTGCCTATGTCGTTCTGTACCATCACTCATTCATATATCTTTATGTACATATTCTTTATCCCTTTACACTTGCGTGTATAAGGTAGCAGTTGTGGAATTGTTAGGTTAGGTTACTTGTTGTTATTACTGCATTGTTGGAACTAGAAGCACAAGCATTTCGTTACACTCGCATTAACATCTGCTAACCATGTGTATGTGACTAATACAATTTGATTTGATTTGATTTGATGTAGAAAATAGTAAAAAATAAAGAAAAACCCTTGAATGAGTAGGTATGCCCAAACTTTTGACTGGTAGTGTACTTTTATAAGACATACATTTGACAACGAATTCTTAGGGACCCAATTCAACCTGTTCTAGATAAAGGAAAACTGGCAATTAGAGTTGGTGTCAAAAGCGTTCCACAGGAATGTAGGCCCATGTTTCCTTCAATGCTTCCCACAGTTGTGTCAAGTTGGATCGATGTCCTTTGCGTGGTGTACTATTCTTGATACTCACGTAAAAACTGTGAGTGTGAAAAACCCAGCAGCGTTGCAGTTCTTGACTCAAACCGGTGTCCTTCCACCTACTACCATACCCGATTCATAGGCACTTAAATATTTCGTCTTGCCCATTCACCATTTAAATGGCACGCATTCACAATCCATGTCTCAATTGTTTCAAAGCTTAAATATCCTTATTTAACCTCTCCCCTGCCCTTCATCAACACTGATTGAAGTGGATTTAGCAAGTGACATCAATAATGGATCACAGCTTTCACCTCAATTCACCTGGTCAGTCTACGTGATGGGAAGAGCAGGTGTTCCTAATGATTTGTCCACTCACTTTACAGTTTATGCCGTATTTTCATAAGCACAGGTGTGATGTCACATCTATGTCCTAGGGCATTGTTCATGAGAGGAGCAGCCTGCTGGGTTTGTCGGTGGGTTTAAACCCCTGATCCGTGTTATAACACATAGTGAGGAGAGGAATCAATTAATAACGTCACTATTTGGCAGACGTTTGAGTACCAGCAGGAGTTTTTAAATGTCCAAAAACAAGATACCATGTTGATATGTTACTGGTTAAACACTACCGGTAAAACACTACTGGGTAAACACTACTGGTAAAACACTACTGGTAAAACACTACTGGGTAAACACTACTGGGTAAAACCTACGGGGTAAACACTACTGGTAAAACACTACTGGGTAAACACTACTGGTAAAACGTTACTGGAAAAACATTACTGGAAAAACACTACTGGAAAAACATTACTGGAAAAACACTACTGGTAAAACACTACTGGTAAAACACTACTGGTAAAGCACTACTGGGTAAACACTACTGGCAAAACACTACTGGGAAAACACTACTGGTAAATCACTACTGGTAAATCACTACTGGGTAAACACTACTGGGTAAACACTACGTGGTAAACACTACTGGTAAAACACTACTGGGTAAACACTACTGGGTAAACACTACTGGTAAATCACTACTGGTAAATCACTACTGGGTAAACACTACTGGGTAAACACTACTGGGTAAACACTACGTGGTAAACACTACTGGTAAAACACTACTGGTAAAACACTACTGGTAAAACACTACTGGTAAATCACTACTGGGTAAACACTACTGGGTAAACACTACGTGGTAACCACTACTGATAAAACACTACTGGGTAAACACTACTGGTAAAACACTACTGGTAAAACACTACTGGTAAAACACTACTGGTAAAACACTACTGGGTAAACACTACTGGTAAATCACTACTGGTAAATCACTACTGGGTAAACACTACTGGGTAAACACTACGTGGTAAACACTACTGGTAAAACATTACTGGAAAAACACTACTGGTAAAACACTACTGGTAAAGCACTACTGGTAAAACACTACTGGGTAAACACTACTGGTAAAACACTACTGGACTACTGGAAAAACACCCCTGGAAAAACAGTACTGGGTTAACACTACTGGGTAAAGCAATACTGGTAAAACACTACTTGTAAAACACTACTGGTAAAACACTACTGGTAAAACACAACACTTTATAAATGCACCCACACCAGGGCAGCAGATTAATTTGCCAAAAAACAACTATGTTAAATCACCCAGCCTGGTCTATGTTAAGTCACCTAGTATGGACTATTGTAAATCACCCAGCCTGGTCTATTTTAAGTCACCTAGTATGGACTATTGTAAATCACCCAGCCTGGTCTATTTTAAGTCACCTAGTATGGACTATTGTAAATCACCCAGCCTAGTCTATGTTAAGTCACCAAGTATGGACTATTGTAAATCACCCAGCCTGGTCTATGTTAAGTCACCTAGTATGGACTATTGTAAATCACCCAGCCTGGTCTATTTTAAGTCACCTAGTATGGACTATTGTAAATCACCCAGCCTGGTCTATTTTAAGTCACCTAGTATGGACTATTGTAAATCACCCAGCCTGGTCTATGTTAAGTCACCAAGTATGGACTATTGTAAATCACCCAGCCTGGTCTATGTTAAGTCACCTAGTATGGACTATTGTAAATCACCCAGCCTAGTCTATGTTAAGTCACCAAGTATGGACTTTTGTAAATCACCCAGCCTGGCCTATGTTAAGTCACCTAGCCTGGACTCTGATAAGTCATGTGTTCTTCCTGAGGGGTTTATAGTGAATCGTTAAACGGTCTACAAGACAAGGAGGAGGAGGGGGGGATAAGGGCCTGTAGAAGTGTTTCCTGGTTTCATTCCCATGTTGCCGGGCAGGAACTCAATCCCTTCGTACTGCAACGCTTCTCTAACAACAACGTTGCCAATTGATAAGTTCTACACAATTATAAATTAACTTCGGATCAGAACTCAGGCTTTGCATATAATTTCCTATAATCGCTAAAGCTACTGCAAAAACATGTCTCATACCAAGCGTAACTTCCTTATTTTAAAAGGGCAAGCCGCAATTTAAACAATAACAAAGCATGTCCCCCACCACTGTTTCGGTAAAAGCTGAGAGATGGAGCCGGCGAAATGTAATTCATAGACAATGTAATGGATGAAAGAACCATTCAGAAGGATAGTTGTAAGCATGGTTTGAGGCTGTTTGTTTTTCGTTTACTTTGTTTACAAAACACTGGAGTAAAAACAAGCTTATATTTGTAACCATGGTTATAGTTGTAAGCATGGTTTGAGGCTGTTTGTTTTTCGTTTACTTTGTTTACAAAACACTGGAGTAAAAACAAACTTATATTTTGGGTTTTGATGCGGTACGGCAGTTGACCTAAATGAGACATTATCTAAGATATATTCGTCAAGATTCAATGGGTATATAATAATAATAATTTATATGTCTGAAAATGGAAGTAGCTACTGCAGATTACCTCTTTAACACAGACAGCCAGAGTTCTCACCGGACTTAAACGCACAGCAAATTATCTCTGCTGGGATTTGGCACCAAAACCTAAAATCACAGCAGTCATTTTTTTAAATTTCAAATAGCATCCTTAATTGTCTTTTTTTCTTTTTTTTTGCAAGCTTTGAAGGAATTAATCTTAATATTTTAATGTTATAATAGGAGGAGGAAGGAGGAGGACCATTACGGGAGCTGTCGATAATTTGTTTTCCGTAACTGTTATCAACTTTATTTCCTTCCTTCCTTCCTTCCTTCCTTCCTTCCTTCCTTCCTTCCTTCCTTCCTTCCTTCCTTACTTCCTTACTTCCTTCCTTCCTTCCTTCCTTCCTTGCTTCCTTGCTTCCGTCCTTCCGTCCTTCCGTCCTTCCGTCCTTCCGTCCTTCCGTCCTTCCGTCCTTCCTTCCTTCCTTCATTCTTTCATTCCTTCCTACCTTCCTTCCTTCCTTCATTCCTTCCTTCCATCCTACCTTCCTTCCTTCTTTCCATCCTTCCTTCCTTCCTTCATTCCTCCTTTCCTCCTCTCTTCTCTATGTTATAGGTGTCTGTAAATTATTAGGGTGGAGGGGGACTCTAGGTGTTGATGTCAAAACCCCACAGTCAATAAAGGTTGGGATGTAGAGTTCATAGGTCAGCTGGACGACATACAGCCCCACCTGCTGTTCTCCCACAGCGCTTTATCAGAGGCTACTCTTTTAATATGGTGATTATGCTCATGTACTTGTCACTACTTGAAAGGCATTTTCCTAATTTACTTCCTAATGACATGTAAATCGTATTTATACTCAGGCCTTCAAGTTTGAGGAAACGCGGTGTCTATTGAGCATGACATAAATCCAAACCGTTTGGAGAAAAAAAAAGAGCGGCTGAGAGAGAAAAAAAAAATAACTGAGCCGCCGCCCTCCATTCTTGTTCCCATAAAAAATGAATACAGTCCGTGTTAAATGTATTAATATGGCGGGCCGTCATTCAGTTTGCAGCTCTCTAACTGAAACACATTGTGACAGTAACCTCATTAAAGATGTATGTCATTGTATTCAACACAGATTAATGAAGCTCCTTTAAAGAAGAGCTGTAAAGGGGAAAGTGATTAGAATGTGAAATCAGTGAATTAAACAAGGAAGCGCCGACATATTTTAATATGCATCGAGGGTTTTTTGTATGGAAGGTGTAATGTAAATTTCAGGAGGGCTGCAGCATTGTCTGAATAACCCTAGAAGGGGGTTGGGGGGGACAAAAGGGGGAGTTTTTTTTAGGGAGAGGGGGAGGGAAATATGTGAAGTGTTGTTTTAACCCACAAAACACTGCACAGAAACTGAGGAAGTATAAAAAATATATATATTTCGCTATTTCGAGCTTTATGGTTAACCACTGGTACATCTCTCTCTTCAGCCGAGGTAAGTCAAGTGTGTACTGAGCGGTATTAATCTACATGGAGCATAGCTGAGCAGTATTAATCTACATGGTACATGGATAAACAGTATTAATCTACATGATACATGAGTAAACAGTATTAATCTACATGGTGCATGGTTAAACAGTATTAATCTACATGGTACATGGTTAAACAGTATTAATCTACATGGTACATGGATAAACAGTATTAATATACATGGTACATGGATAAACAGTATTAATCTACATGGTGCATGGTTAAACAGTATTAATCTACATGGTACATGGATAAACAGTATTAATATACATGGTACATGGATAAACAGTATTAATCTACATGGTACATGGTTAAACAGTATTAATCTACATGGTGCATGGTTAAACAGTATTAATCTACATGGTACATGGATAAACAGTATTAATCTACATGGTACATGAGTAAACAGTATTAATCTACATGGTACATGAGTAAACCGTATCAATCTACATGGTACATGAGTAAACAGTATTAATCTACATGGTACATGAGTAAACAGTATTAATCTACATGGTGCATGGCTGAGCAGTATTAATCTACATGGTACATGAGTAAACAGTATTAATCTACATGGTACATGGATAAACAGTATTAATATATATGGTACATGGATAAACAGTATTAATCTACAGGGTACATGGCATAGTGGTATTAATTTACATGGTACATGGCGAGCAGCATTAATTGTACATGGTTAAACAGTACTAATCTACATTGGACATGTGTAACAGTTTAAATTTAGTCCGTCCCCTCGCCCCGACCCGGGCGCGAACCAGGCGCGAACCTCTGCACACATCAACAACAGTCACCCACGAAGCATCGTTACCCATCGCTCCACAAAAGCCGCGGCCCTTGCAGAGCAAGGGGAACCACTACTTCAAGGTCTCAAAGCGAGTGACGTAACCGATTGAAACGCTATTAGCGCACCACCGCTAACTAGCTAGCCATTTCACATCCGTTACACATGGCTGAGTGGTATTAATATACTTGGTACTTGGCTGAGCGGTACCAATCTACATGGTACATGGTTAAACAGTATTAATATACATGGTACATGGTTAAACAGTATTAGTCTACTTGGTACATGGCTGAGCGGTACCAATCTACATGGTACATGGTTAAACAGTATTAATATACATGGTACATGGTTAAACAGTATAAGTCTACTTGGTACATGGCTGAGCGGTACCAATCTACATGGTACATGGCTGAGCAGTATTAATCTACATGGTACATGAGTAAACAGTATTAATCTACAGGGTACATGGCTGAGCGGTATTAATCTATAGGGTACATGGCTGAGCGGTATTAATCTATATGGTACATGGCTGAGCGGTATTAATCTATCTGGTACATGGCTGAGCGGTATTAATCTACATGGTACATGGCTGAGCGGTATTAATCTATATGGTACATGGCTGAGCGGTATTAATCTACATGGTACATGGCTGAGCGGTATTAATCTATATGGTACATGGCTGAGCGGTATAAATCTACATGGTACATGGCTGAGCGGTGTTAATCTACATGGTACATGGCTGAGCGGTCTTAATCTACATGGTACATGGCTGAGCGGTATTAATCTACATGGTACATGGCTGAGCGGTCTTAATCTACATGGTACATGGCTGAGCGGTATTAATCTATATGGTACATGGCTGAGCGGTTATAATATGTGTATTCTGATGGCAACCTGACATGCATTACTCTGAGGTTGAGTTGTTGACTCAACAGAGACATACTGTAAATTTAATAGATATTGGCCCCTATTTTTCTGTAACTAAATATGAGATTAGATAGAAATAGAATCTAATGTGTTGAATGACTGGCTTAATGTATGGCCCTCTCCATTTACATTTAAATTTTAGTCATTTAGCAGACGCTCTTATCCAGAGCAACTTATAGTAGAGTGCATACATTTTATTACATTTTACATACTGAGACAAGGATATCCCTTCCGGCCAAACCCTCCCTAACCCGGACGCCCCACGGACCTCCCGGTTGCGGCTGGCTGCGACAGAGCCTGGGCGCAAAAACCAGCCCAGCCTGGGCGTGAACCCAGAGACTCCGGTGGCGCAGGTAGCACTGCGATGCAGTGCCCTAGACCACTGCGCCACCCGGGAGACCGAGTGGAACCTCTAGAAGGTTCTACATAACCATTTGTTTTAGCAGGGTACTGACTAAGGGAGGAGTGTGTAATTTTTTTACATTTTTAGGAGTATTTTAATGGGATCCCCATTAGCTGTTGCAAAAGCAGCAGCTACTCTTCCTGGGGTCCCCACAAAACATGAAACATGACATAATACAGAACATTAATAGACAAGAACAGCTCAAGGACAGACACTCGTAGCCTACATATCAATACATACACACAAACTATCTAGGTCCAATAGGAGAGAGGCGTTGTGCAGTGAGGAGCTGCATTATCTGTTTTGTTATTTTTAACAGGTTTGTGGTTCATTTGAGCAATATGAGAAGGAACGGAGTTTTTGTCACGTTCCTGACCGGTTTTCTGTTATTTTGTATGTGTTTGACGGTCAGGGCGTGAGTTTGGGTGGGTAGTCTATGTTATGTGTTTCTATGTTGGTAAAAGGGTGACCTGATATGGCTCTCAATTAGAGGCAGGTGGTTTTCATTTCCTCTGATTGAGAGCCATATTAAGGTAGGTGTTTTCACACTGTTTGTTTGTGGGTGGTTGTCTCCTGTGTCGGTGTCTATGTATGTTGCGCCACACGGGACTGTTTTCGGTTTGTTTGTTCGTTTGTTCGGTTTATGTAGTCTGTTCCTGTTTCATGCGTTCTTCGTGTCATGTAAGTTCTTATCGTTCAGGTCAGTCTACGTCGTTTGTTGTTTTGTAGTTTGTTAAAGTGTTTTCGTGTTTTTTCGTTTTTAATTTAATAAATCATGTCATATCAAGAAGCTGCATTTTGGTTCAATCCCTGCTCCTCCTCTTCGGATGAAGAGGAAGAGGAAAGCCATTACAGAACCACCCACCACACCAGAACCAAGCAGCGGGACCACGAACTGTGGTCCAAGAAACAGGAATCCTGGACATGGGATGAAGTATTGGAGGGAAAAGGACACTGGGCTCACATTGGGGAATATCGCCGCTCTTGTGAGGAGATGGAAGCAGCGAGAGCCCAGGAGCGGTGGTATGAGGAGGCAGCGAAGAGAGGTGGCTGGAAGCGAATCAAGCTCAAAACCGCAGATATGAAGGTAAGCAGCTAGCAAGGAAGCCCGAGAAGAAACCCCAAAAATTTCTTGGGTGGGGGCTAAGAGGTAGTGGGTCTAGGGCAGGTAGGAGACCTGTGCCCACTTCCCAGGCTAACCGTGGAGAGCGGGAGTACGGGCAGACACCGTGTTGCGCAGTAGAGCACACAGTGTCTCCTATATGTGTGCATAGCCCGGTGCGGGTTATTCCTCCTCCCCGCACTGGTAGGGCTAGATTGAGCATTGAGCCAAGTGCCATGAAGCCGGCTCTACATATCTGGCCACCAGTACGTCTTCTTGGGCGGCTTACATGGCACCAGCCTTACGCATGGTGTCCCCGGTTCGCCTACATAGCCCGGTGCGGGTTATTCCACCTCCCCGCACTGGTCAGGCGACAGGGAGCATACAACCAGGTAAGGTTGGGCAGGCTCAGTGCTCAAGGGAGCCAGTATGTCTGCACGGTCCGGTATTTCCTGCGCCACCTCCCCGCCCCAGCCCAGTACCACCAGTGCCTACACCACGCACCAGGCTTCCAGTGCGTTTTCAGAGCCCTGTTCCTCCTCCACGCACTCTCCCTATGGTGCGTGTCTCCAGCCCAGTGCCTCCAGTTCCGGCACCACGCACTAAGCCACCTGTGCGTCTCCAGAGCCCTGTACGCACTGTTCCTTCTCCCCGCACTAGCCTGAAGGTGCGTGTCCTTAGCCCGGTGCCTCCAGTTCCGGCACCACGCACCAGGGCTACAGTGCGCCTCATCCGGCCAGAGCCATCCGTCTCCCCAGCGCCATCTGAGCCATCCGTCTCCCCAGCGCCATCTGAGCCATCCGTCTCCCCAGCGCCGTCTGAGCCATCCGTCTGCCCAGCGCCGTCTGAGCCATCCGTCTGTCCCGAGCCATTAGAGCCGCCCGTCTGTCCCGAGCCGTCAGAGCCGTTAGTCAGTCAGGAGCCGCTAGAGCCATTTGTCAGTCAGGATCTGCCAGAGCCGCCAACCAGACAGGATCTGCCAGAGCCGTCAGAGAGCCGTCTGGCTCTGCCAGAGCCGTTCAAATGGATTTAATTGTCTTTTTTTTTCCCGCCAACAATCTACACAAATTACTATTTAATGTCAAAATTGAAGAAAAATTCTAACATATGTGAAAAAATATATACAAAATAAAACACTAATATATCTTGATTAGATACAGTAGGTATTCAACCCACTGAGTCCATGTTAGAATCCCATTTGACGGAGGTTACAGCTCTGAATCTTTCTGAATCAGTTTCCATGAGATTTCCACACCTGGACCGTACAATATGTGAACATTATTATTATTTTCTTTATTATTCAAGCTCTGTCAAGTTGGTTGTTGATCGTTGTTAGACAGCCATTTTTTAAGTCTTGCCGTAGATTTTCAGGACGTTCTAAGTCAAAACTGTAACTAGGCTACTCAGGAACATTCAATGTTGTATTGGTAAGCAACTCCAGTGTATATTTGGCCTTGAGTTTTAGGTTATTGTCCTGCTGAAAGGTGAACTCATCTCCCAGTGTCTGTTGTAAAACAGACTGAACCAGGTCTTCCTCTGGGATTTTGAGCATATTTCCTGAAGGCACTGCAGTTACTCCACGATACGAATCTAAATTACCAAATGAAAATAAGGAAGCCTGTAAAAATAAAAATATATGAAATATTCAAAAACATGAATCGTGTTCGCAATTTGGCACTAAAGTAAAACTGCTAAAAATGTGGGAAAGAAATACATTTTATGTCCTGAATACACAGTGTTATGTTTGGGGTGAATCCAATCACTGAGTACCACTCTTCATATTATCAAACATGGTGGTGGCTGCATCATGTTATGGGTATGCTTGTCATTGGCAATGACTAGAGTTTTTTTTAGGGTAATAACCTAAAACATTGAATATTCCTGAGTGGCCTAGTTACAGTTTTGACATAAATTGGCTTTAAAATCAATGGCAAGACTTTAAAATGGCTGTCTAGCAATGATCAACAACCAAATTGACAGCGCTTGAAGTATTGTTTTATTAATAATGTTCAAATATTGTACAATTCAGCTTTGCAAAGCTCTTAGAGACTAACCCAGAAAGACTCACAACTGTAATTGCTGCCAGAGATTATTCTAACATGTATTGACTCAGGAGTGTGAATACTTATGTAAATGAGATATTTCTGTATTTTCTTTTCAAGAAATTTAGCAAAAAGTTCTAAAAACATGTGTTAACTTTGGCACTATTGGGTATACTGTGTGTAGATTGGTGAGAGAAAAAAATCGATGTAATCTATTTTGAATTCAGGCTGTAACACAACAACATGTGTGTAACAACAACGTTGCAGATCCTCAGTTTTCTCCTATCACAGCCATTCAACTCTGTAACTGGTTTCAATTCACCATTGGCCTCATTGTGAAATCCCTGAGCGGTTTCCTTCCTTCCCGGCAACTTAGTCCTTGCAACTTATTATGTGACTTGTTAAACATATTTTGACTCCTGAACTTATTTAGGCCATAACAAACGATTGAATACTTATTGCATTTGAATACTCAAGACATTTTGGCTTTTCATTTTGTATTATTTTGTAAACATGTCTAAAAAAACATAATTCCACTTTGACATTATGGGGTATTGTGTGTCGGCCAGTGACACAAAACAACTCATTGTAATCCATTTTAAATTCAGGCTGTAACACAACAACACGTGGAGAAAGTCAAGTGGTGTAAATCCACTCTGAAGGTTCTTTAAGGTATTATAAAGTACAGGGGAACTTGGTAGATAAGGTCACGGGAATTAACAGATGTTAGATAAAAAAAAACAAAGGTATAGCTGACCCATCCAGGGGTCTCCCTCGGTGTCCATGCGTAGAATAGCTTCCCACAGTGAACTCTGAAGGATGATATCTGGACAAGTTGCAAAGTCAGACGCCCCGCCTAGTTCTACAATGTATCTTCTTTATCTTCAGATATTTAACCTATAACCTTAACATAAACCACATTGCTAACCTTATGCATAACACTAACCAAAAAAGTGAATTAAAACAAAAAAAAAGTGAATTTTTGTGTTCGTACATTTTTACAGTATAGCATATTTGGACTTTGCAGCTTGGCCATATAGCGGTATCCACTATGGTGATCTTTGAATGCGCCTCCTAGTAGAGCACTGTGGGAAGAGTGGAGCACTGTGGGGAGAGTGGAGCACTGTGGGGAGAGTGGAGCGCTGTGGGAAGAGTGGAGCGCTGTGGGAAGAGTGGAGCGCTGTGGGAAGAGTGGAGCGCTGTGGGGAGAGTGGAGCGCTGTGGGGAGAATGGAGCGCTGTGGGAAGAGTGGAGCGCTGTGGGGAGAATGGAGCGCTGTGGGGAGAATGGAGCGCTGTGGGGAGAATGGAGCGCTGTGGGAAGAGTGGAGCGCTGTGGGGAGAGTGGAGCACTGTGGGGAGAGTGGAGCACTGTGGGGAGAGTGGAGCACTGTGGGGAGAGTGGAGCGCTGTGGGGAGAATGGAGCGCTGTGGGGAGAATGGAGCGCTGTGGGAAGAGTGGAGCGCTGTGGGGAGAATGGAGCGCTGTGGGAAGAGTGGAGCGCTGTGGGAAGAGTGGAGCGCTGTGGGAAGAGTGGAGCGCTGTGGGGAGAGTGGAGCGCTGTGGGGAGAGTGGAGCACTGTGGGGAGAGTGGAGCACTGTGGGGAGAGTGGAGCACTGTGGGGAGACTAGTCTGAGAAAATATTACTTACATTTGGACTCTGGTCATTTGGATGAAGTAATAATGATTACATTTCCTTGTTTGTATTCTCAAAACACTTCTGCTAATTGGCTAGCTCCCATGTGAAGAAATACATTAATTATGAGTAAACCAACTATTTCATATTTTCCCCAGGCAAACTTTGTGTGACTGTTTTGCTTTTCTTTGGTACTGTAATATTCACCAACCCATTTTCCAGCTAATGACTTGTAACAGTTTGCCTTTGCGTTCTATTTGATTTCGCTCTGGTTTTCCCTAAAAACAAATTGCATCAGTATTCTAAAGGGAGGGAACAGAGAACTTAAACCGATCAACGCAACACCACGTTCCATCATTGCTTCCCGCCACAAGTGTCCAATATGTTTGCCGTCTTCTGACTCTGTATAGCGTAATCGAGAAAGGGTATGCGTTTTGAAAATTATAAAAAGTTGTCAAACAGATACACATTTTGTATTACTTTAACACTTCAAGTGTTGTTTTATCTCCGATTAGGAACTCTCCGTTTCACTATAAACGTACCACTAAATGTGATTTAATTTATGTTTTAAAGGACTTGCCTCCTTATAAGACAGACCCGCTTTGACCCAATAGCTAAAACAAATGTATAATTCATGGATATAAACAAACTTCTGCCTTGATTATATTGAAGTCATTGAGACATTATTAATAACACAACGTTGTACTTTGGAAAATGTAAATTAATTACTTAAAAATCATACAATGTGATTTTCTGGATTTTTGTTTTACCTTCCGTCTCTCACAGTTGAAGTGTACCTATGATAAAAATTACAGACCTCTACATGCTTTGTAAGTAGGAAAACCTACAATATCGGCAGTGTATCAAATACTGGTTCTCTCCGCTGATAATATATATATATATATAGATATGATACATATATAGATTACATGTAGTAAACAGCATATGATATAGTAGCTAAAGACTATTCTAGACTTGATCTCAAAGTCAGTCTACTGTAATGAATTGATAAAACAGGAAGTTGAAACCGTAATACAAACAGGAAGTTGAAGCCGTAATACATCTATTTTTCACCTCGCCGTTCACCTCATCAAACTGAATCCTACTTCCTGCTTAACGTCTTCAATCTCAACGTGCCGATCACGAGGACCAACAACGTCTCTGTCTCAACGTGTATCAATGCTTCACTTCCAAACACATTGGTCATGCAGTGCATTATATATTAATATTGAATGGAAACTGTCACGTTCTGACTTTAGTTCCTTTGTTATGTCTTTATTTTAGTTTGGTCAGGGCGTGAGTTGGGGTGGGCATTCTATGTTGTTTTTCTATGTTTTGTTCTGTAGGTCATTTTCTATGTGTTTGGCCTAGTATGGTTCTCCATCAGAGGCAGGTGTCAGTCGTTGTCTCTGATTGGGAGCCATATTTAGGTAGCCTGTTTGTCATTCCAAACACATTGGTCATGCAGTGCATTATATATTAATATTGAATTTGGAAGGTATCATGAACACATTGACTTGTTCCACACTTTGTTACATTGCAGACTTATTCTAAAATCGATTAAATAATTTGTTTTTCTCTCATCAATCGACACAGAATACCCCATAATGACAATGCAAGAACTGGTTTTTCAAAATGTTTGCAAATATATGAAAAAATGTCACGTTCCTGACCTGTTTTCTGTTGTTTTTGTATGTGTTTAGTTGGTCAGGACGTGAGCTAGGTGGGAATTCTATGTTGTGTGTCTAGTTTGCCTGTTTCTGTGTCAGCCTAGTGTGGGTTCTCAATCAGAGACAGATGGTAGTCGTTGTCTCTGATTGAGACTCATATATAGGAGGCTTGTTTTGTGTTGGGATTTTGTGGGTGTTTGCTACCTGTCTCTGTGTTTGTGTTCTGCACCAGATAGGTCTGTATCGGTTTTGCACATTTGTTATTTTGTATGTTGTTTGTAGTGTTTCACTTGTGTTTGTATTAAACATGTTGAACACTAGCCGCGCTGCACTTTGGTCCTCTCCTTCACCCCAGGAAGAAAGCCTTTACAAAAAATAAATACCTTATTTACATAAGTATTCAGACCCTTTGCTATGAGACTCAGAATTGAGCTCTGGTGCATCCTGTTTCCATTGATCATTCTTGAGATGTTTCTACAACTTGATCGGAGTCCACCGGTGGAAAATTCAATTGATTGGTCATGATTTGGAAAGGCACACATCTGTCTATATAAGGTTTGACAGTTTACAGTGCATGTCAGAGCAAAAACCAAGCCTTGAGGTTGTAGGAATTGTCCGTAGAGCTCCGTGTCGAGGCACAGATCTGGGAAAGGGTACCAAAGCATTTCTTCAGCATTGAATGTCCCAAAAAACACAGTGGCCTCAATCATTCTTATTTATTTATTTTACCTTCATTTATCTTGGCAATTCAGTTCAGAACAAATTATTATTTACAATGACGGCCTACCCCAGCCAAACACTTACCTTGACAACACTGGGCCTATTGTGCACCACCCTATGGGACTCCCAATCACAGCTGGTTGTGATACAGTCTGGAATCGAACCAGGGTCTGTAGTGACACCTCTAGCACTTAGATGCAGTGCCTCTGACCCCTGCGCCACCCGGGAGCCCCGAGTGTAAGAATAGAAGAAGTCTGTAACCGCCAAGAGTCTTCCTAGTGCTGGTGGCCCGGCCAAACCCAGCAATCAGGGGGGGAAGGGCTTTGGTCAGGGAGGTGACCAAGAACCCAATGGTCACCCTGGCAGAGCTCCAGAGTTCCTCTGTGGAGATGGGAGAACCTTCCAGAAGAACAACCACTGAACATCTCTGGAGAGACCTGAAAATGCTGTGCAGCGATGCCCCCCATCCAACGTGACAGAGCTTGAGAGGATCTGCAGAGAATAATGGGAGATACTCCCCAAATACAGGTGTGCCAAGCTTGTCACTTCTTACCCAAGAAGACTCGATGCTGTATTCGCTGCCAAAGATGCTTCAACAAAGTACTGAGTAAAGGGTCTGAAAACTTATGTAAATGTGCTAGTTCAGATTTTGTTTTAAATACAGTCTAAAATGCTGTTTTTGCTTTGTCATTATGGGGTATTGTGATGTCATTATGGGGTAGTGTGATGTCATTATGGGGTATTGTGTGTAGATTTGTCACGCCCTGGCCTTAGTATTATTTGTTTTCTTTATTATTTTAGTTAGGTCAGGGTGTGACATGGGGTATGTGTGTGTTTGGGGGTATTTATATGGTAGAGGTGGTGTTGGTGGTAGTGTATGGGTTTGTGTTGAGTGTATGTATCTAGCTGTGTCTATGGGTGTGTAGTTTTCTAGGAAAGTCTATGGTTGCCTGAATGGGTTCTCAATTAGAGACAGCTGGTTTCGGTTGTCTCTAATTGGGAACCATATTTAAGGCTGCCATAGGCTTTAGCTGTTTGTGGGTCATTGTATATGTATATGTCAACGTAAGTAGTTTGTGTGTGCACTTGCGTTTGAAGTTTCACGATCGTTTGTTGTTTTGTTAGTTTGAATAAGTGTTTCGTGTTCATCTTCGTCGTTGTAAATAAAGAAGATGTATTCATATCATGTTGCGCCTTGGTCCTCTCATTCATGTCAACACGGTCGTGACAAGATTGATTCGTGAAAAAAACGATTTAATCCATTTTAGAATAAGGCTGTAACGTATCAAATGTGGAAAAAGTCAAGGTCTGAATACTTTCCTAATGCACCTGCTCGTCTACCATCTCATTCCAAAATCATTGGCATTAATATGGAGTTGGTCCCCCCCTTTGCTGCTATAACAGCCTCTACTCTTCTGGGAAGGCTTTCCACTAGATGTTGGAACATTGCTGCAGGGACTTGCTTCCATTCAGCCACAAGAGCATTAGTGAGGACGGGCACTGATGTTGGGCGATTAGGCCTGGCTGGCAGTCAGCGTTCCAATTCATCCCAAAGGTGTTCGATGGGGTTGAGGTCAGGGCTCTGTGCAGGCCTGTCAAGTTCTTCCACAGCGATCTCGACAAACCATTTCAGTATAGACCTCGCTTTGTGCATGGAGGCATTGTCACGCTGAAACAGGAAAGGGAATTCCCTAAACTGTTGCCACAAAGTTGGAAGCACAGAATCCTCCGGAATGTCATCAGAAATGATACAGTAAAGCCTGACTTCCTTCCAATCCAAATTAAGTCCAGGGAAAAGACACACATAGCAACAATTAGTTATGCAAATGTGACTGTGATTTCAAAAAGTTCCCTTTCATGACACAACCAGAAAAGGCCTCACCCATGAATGGAAAAAGTGACATATCCTCATAGACACCAGAAAGCATTTTCCAGGCCAGATAGCGGGTTAGGTCTTTCCAATCTCAGGTGTATGATTAGAATCAATTAAATCACTCCTCCAATGTCAGCTGTAGGATTCTACCGGGCGAATGAAATTATGCAACAAAAAAAAAGAAGGTGTCCGTGGTCCTTCCTGGCCCTGTCTCGGGCGTCACTCACATCCACAAATGAGATTAAAATGTGCAGCTCGGGGATTTCAAAGGGATATTTTCCATCAGAACATGAAAAGTAATGGGAAGCCCAATGTAAAGTCGACTTTAAAAGCCTCTGGTGGGGTGGGAGAGTAGCAACTGTGCCGACCTCTCTGAATCACACCAAACCAAAACCCCACTGCCAAATATGTGACGTATTTTAGCCCCGGTAGATCTTACGAAATAAATACATAGGATTCCGGAGGGTTTCACAACAAACATTTCCAACGGAGACGCTGACATTTGACTTGAGATGCCAACAGACTATTTGTGTCTATTTGTTTTTTTTCGGTGGCGTGAAGGCTTTTTGCTATGGCTGTGATTTCACTGCCGTCATTGTTCCACGTTCTGGTGTCACAATGCTCTCTTACTTTTGTCTGTGTTCCCGTCACATCACAAGTACAAAAAGGGGACGGTGATTCACTTTGAAATGTCACGTCAACCTGTCCTGCTTCACGCTGGGTTTCTCTTGTTTTACTGTTGACAACCGGGGATCAAGTGTTTCTAAACACAAGCCATGACACACGGCTTTGATTTATAAACCACATGTCTTCAGTTCGGGAAGGAGATAAGGAGACACGATTCTTCCTTGAAACGGGGAACAAGTAGGCTACACTGCATGTGGTCTGTCTAGGGAAACAGCGCCATTGTGCTTTGTGATAACAATTGTTGGGATTGACTACTGGTAGAGTATAGTATAGTATGGAAGAGTATGGTATGATAGGGTATGGCAGGGTATGGCACAGTATGGTAGAGTATGGTAGAGTATGGTATGATAGGGTATGGCAGGGTATGGCACATTATGGTAGAGTATGGTAGAGTATGGTATGATAGGGTATGGCAGGGTATGGCACAGTATGGTAGAGTATGGTAGGGTATGTAAAGGTATGTTAGGGTATGGCAGGGTATGGCACATTATGGTAGAGTATGGTAGGACATGGACGGGTATGTTAGGGTATGGCAGGGTATGGCACAGTATGGTAGAGTAGGGTAGAGTATGGTAGAGTATGGTGTGGTATGGCAGGGTATGGCAGGGTATGACACAGTATGGTAGAGTAGGGTAGAGTATGGTAGAGTATGGTGTGGTATGGCAGGGTATGGCAGGGCGCAGTACAGTATGGTAGAGCATGGTCGAGTATGGTATGATATGGTATGACACATTCTGGTAGAGTAGGGCAGAGTATATCAGAGTGTGACGCAGTATGGTAGAGTATGGTAGAGTATGGTGGGGTATGATATGGTAAGGTAGGGTATGGCACATTATGGTATAGTACGGTATAGTATGGTAGAGCATGGTAGTGGATGGCACTGCATGGCAGAGCATTGAAGAGCATGGTAGAGTGTGGCAGTGGATTGTATGGTAGAGTATGGCAGAGTATGAAATAGTGCTGCGTAGTATGGCCCGAGTATGGTAACGCATGGCAGCGTATGATAGTACATGGTATGGGGGAGCATGGTAGAGTATGGCAAAGGATGGCTGTGTGTTGTAGAGTATAGTAGAGCATTAAAGCGTATGGTGGAGTATGGTGGAGTATGGCAGAGCATGGTAGAGAATGACGGAGTATGATGGAGTATGGTGGAGGAGGGCTTAGAATGGTGGATCATGGTAGAGAATGGTAGAGTATGGCGGAGGAATGGCAGAGTATGGTAGAGAATGGTAGAGTATGGCACAGTATGGCGGAGTATGATGTATTGTGGCAGAGTATGGCACAGTATGGCGGAGTATGATGTATTGTGGCAGAGTATGGCACAGTATGGTAGAGTGTGATGTATCGCGGTAGAGCATGGCATAGTATGGCACAGTATGGCGGATTATGACTGGGCGATGGCAGAGTATGGCATAGTATTGTAGAGTACGGCACAGTATGGCGGAGTATGATGTATTGTGGTTGAGTACGGCACAGTATGGTAGAGTGTGATGCATTGTGGTAGAGTATGGCAGAGTATGGCACAGTATGGCGGAGTATGATGTATTGTGGCAGAGTACGGCACAGTATGGTAGAGTACGGCACAGTATGGTAGAGTACGATGAATTGTAGTAGAGTATGGCAGAGTATGGTAGAGTATCATTATTATTCAGGGCTACGGCACCAGAGACAGTCTCGTGCAGTCTAGGTGTGGACACTCAAACCCATTTATTCTTAGCTGAGAACGCTTCCTGGAACCACTGCAGGTTATGGCTGGCACATCTTACGACACAATGTGATGCCTACAGGGCCTGGGACCTATGACATTCACCCGGGAGGAGGATGATAAATGCATGTTGAAACCACATAAAAACTGTCTCAACAAGGTATTGTCTGGGATTTAAAGGAGCTCTACTTCCTTTACAACAGACGATATCCCCCTTAAAGCGGCCCAGACCTTTTTAATACCTTATTATGGGGAAATACAGAGCACATATTGCTTTTAAAATCTGGTGCTTCTTTGTCTTCTGACAAATTTACCTATTTTCCAATTCTGGCGACATGTTTTGAGCCGCTATTCTCTGTCAATCCTTATAAGAGACAGCATCCCCCCTCCTGCTAACTAAAGCTTTTGATATAGAGCCCGGCCATAAAGCTTTAAAGGAATAAATATATATTCCTTAGCTACTGACGCCGCGGTGAAAATCCCAGCTGAAAGATGGTGTATTGAATGCCTAATTAACTGACTGGTGTCCGGTCGTATCAGTTTGCTAAACCTCAGGCTCACCTCCGCTCATCTGATTCCCTGGGGTTAATTCCACATGCACACATTTTACAGCCCCTCAAGAATGATTTCTGCAGACTTATGCTGAAGCTTAAGCTGGGGTGAAATTTACCTAACTCCACAGGACGTTCATGTGTCTTCTTTTATTAGACAATAGAGAAGAAGAAAAAAGAAAATAACATGTTTATGTGTTTGGAATTTGAAGATGGACAGAGTGTCATCCCATGAGAAACACCCTGGTGGTGGAAGAGATTGTGGATTCACTATAAACAGTCAGGGACAAAATCAATTCCTGAAATGGCCTTTCCTTCTCCTTTTCTTTGATAGTTGCTGTTTTATGGGTAAACAGTTCGGTCTTTTGCTGAACATGTTTGATATAATACACTATACGTACCAAAAGTGTTCAAAGTTAAACAACAAAACAATCATTTTTGGAATTTGAAATCATCTTCAAAACGTTGGCACTCTTTCACCATACCTAATTTATAACCACTTGTATAAAAAAAAAAAATAATACCACACATTCTCTTAATTTACTTAATGTATGCTGTCGAGAAGAGTTCGATTTCAATGTTTGATGAAACTGCCAACCAAAATTATTACCCTAATGGCCACATTTGTATGGATCATGTATCGTATTAACCTTCTGTTCAAAGTGTGGTTTTGTTTCATATTACCTTCATCTTAAGTACAGCCGTACCTCGTGACTCGCACCAGCCCCAGTGATTACACATCTAATGAAAACTCATCTCAGTTGAATATCCAAAAGGACATGCCAATTTAAATATCTATTTATCTGTCTCTTTCAGAGTGCCTTTTGGCTATTAATGCATGTGAACAAGTCCGGCCTGGTCATTTTCTTCCTCTCCTTGACTTCAGACAGGGGACCCCCCCCCCCCCCCCCCCCCCCCCCCCCCCATTCCCCCTCTTCTGTCGCTCGTAGCGGAGGAGAGGGGATGAATAATGTAGTAACACCCACTCCTGGTTCCTGGCTGCGGCTCCCCCTAGGGGTGCCTCGTTCAAGTGCACACACTCAAGGGAGCTACTGCCGGTATCAGCCAACATTTATCTGGTGAACGTGTCCACTTTATTACTAGGTGTCCACTTTATTACTAGGTGTCCACTGGGCAAACAGAGTCATGGCAGGGAAGTCTCCCTCCCTCTTCCACTTATTTATCTAATAAGAGCAAATTAATTAGACCGAAAATAGCTTCGGAAATGAACTGCCCAAGAGCCAAGTAGACTGTGTTCTATTATGATCAGTATCCAAGTATAGTCTTTGTCTATGCTGGTGCTACTGCTTGAAGTCTTTGTCCAACTACCCAATGTGGAAAATATTTGCAAGTATTCCGGATTGAACAAAACATTCATTTATTTTTTATTTATGTTCTGTAATTCCATCTAACTCTATCTAGTTATGAAGTGTATAACATGGTCTGATATCTAACTCTATCTAGTTATGAAGTGGGTAACATGGTCTGATATCTAACTCTATCTAGTTATGAAGTGGGTAACATGGTCTGATATCTAACTCTATCTAGTTATGAAGTGGGTAACATGGTCTGATATCTAACTATCTAGTTATGAAGTGGGTAACGTGGTCTGATATCTAACTCTATCTAGTTATGAAGTGGGTAACATGGTCTGATATCTAACTCTATCTAGTTATGAAGTGGGTAACGTGGTCTGATATCTAACTATCTAGTTATGAAGTGTGTAACATGGTCTGATATCTAACTATCTAGTTATGAAGTGGGTAACATGGTCTGATATCTAACTCTATCTAGTTATGAAGTGTGTAACACATGTGTAAGCCATTGTCAGGTTGTGTGTCAGTCCTATTAGTGATGTAGCACTGTGTAATCCAATGTTACCACAAGACCCACTCTCTTTCAGTCCCCCCTCCCAACCCCCCGGGTCAAGATGTTAACTAGTGACAAGACCTTTACACACAGGACGATACAAGTCTTGTTTGACAAGCTGGAGGTTCCTCCTGTACTGACCACCGACCACCTTTTAACGATATGAGCAAGGTCTGCTAACCTCATTACAATGCCGGCCCTCTCCCGTACTCCCTCCCTCTCGCCCTCCCTCCCAGCTAAAGTATTAAATCAAAGGCCCAGGCGTCAGACTGATGTGTATTTAACATCCCCTGAGCACTTGTCAGTGATGTGCAGGGCCAGTCAGTCCTGGTGTCCTTGTCTCTCGAATTCCCTGACGTGCAATCACTTCCTTATCTGTCCACAGGGCACGGCCCCTGTCCACAGCCAACCACAAAATGCATACCTAATGATGCGTTCCTCATGAGGCACGCCTGCCTGTACGCCACCGTCGCCGAGGAAACGAGCAGGAGGCGGATCCCTCTCACAACTCTACTTGTTTGTGTTGTTGCTGTTGTGTTGGAACATTGGAGCCGGAGGTCACACATGCTCTGTAGCAAGGGCCCGACTTCACAATAGGGCCCGACTTCACAATAGGGCCCGACTTCACAATAGAGCCCGACTTCAAAATAGGGTCCGACTTCACAATAGGGCCCGACTTCACAACAGGGCCCGACATCACAATAGGGCCCGACTTCACAATAGGGCCCGACTTCACAATAGGGCCCAACTTCACAATAGGGCCTGACTTCACAATAGAGCCCGGCTTCACAATAGGGCCCGACTTCACAATAGAGCCCGGCTTCACAATAGGGCCCGACTTCACAATAGAGCCCAACTTCACAATAGGGCCCGACTTCACAATAGGGCCTGACTTCACAACAGGGCCCGACATCACAATAGGGCCCGACTTCACAATAGAGCCCGACTTCACAATAGGGCCCGACTTCACAATAGGGCCCGACTTCACAATAGAGCCCGACTTCAAAATAGGGTCCGACTTCACAATAGGCCCCGACTTCACAACAGGGCCCGACATCACAATAGGGCCCGACTTCACAATAGGGCCCGACTTCACAATAGGGCCCAACTTCACAATAGGGCCCGACTTCACAATAGAGCCCGGCTTCACAATAGGGCCCGACTTCACAATAGAGCCCGAAACACAATAGGGCCCGACTTCACAATAGAGCCCGACTTCACAATAGGGCCCGACTTCACAATAGGGCCCGACTTCACAATAGGGCCCGACTTCACAATAGAGCCCGACTTCACAATAGGGCCCGACTTCACAATAGGGCTCGACTTCACAATAGAGCCCGACTTCACAATAGGGCCCGACTTCACAATAGGGCCCGACTTCACAATAGAGCCGACTTCACAATAGGGCCCGACTTCACAATAGAGCCCGACTTCACAATAGGGCCCGACTTCACAATAGAGCCTGACTTGAGGGGTCATTTCTGGGAGTTCTGTTGACTTGG
Organism: Salvelinus fontinalis; assembly: GCF_029448725.1. Taxonomy (NCBI): domain Eukaryota; kingdom Metazoa; phylum Chordata; class Actinopteri; order Salmoniformes; family Salmonidae; genus Salvelinus; species Salvelinus fontinalis. The sequence continues at coordinate 4,478,462 of NC_074701.1, forward strand.
TTAGTGGTGGCAGGAAAATAGAACTACTTGTCAACATTTCAAGGCTTCCAAGCCACTTGCCACACACCAGCATCTGAGCAGTACAGAATGTCATCCTTTAGGGATATTGTGGACATAGTCATGAAGAAAATAATTGAAAAAAAGTTAATGACTAACCTACCTCTCAAATATATATACAGTATGTTCATATTAACGTCCTCTATTGAGAGACTACAGTAGTGTCTCTGTCTTGCCTGCCACTAAATAATGAATATATACTCTAACATGCATAGCTATGTTATATTTTCTATTGAGGAAAGTCAAAAAGTTATTTATTTTATTTAGTCTTCACACGCCACATCCAGGGCGAACTTACTCTGAGACATTGAATTAATTATGAAAACTAAAAATATAGTTTTGTTCTCTTCCTAAAAGCTTCTTCTGTATCCCGTAACAACATCCTCAGTGTGTCGCCCTGTCACTATATCAAAAAAATAAAAAGATAAATGTATTTAAAATGTGATAAAAAGAAATGAGAGATGTCCTCCGGAAGTCTGAGGCTAACCTTTCATTGTGACTGGTATCACAGAGAACAAAGGTTAGACAGAGAACAATGCCTGTGGAAGGGGACGTTCTCCTGATGTATTTTTCCACTTGATGAGACCGTAAAGAAAAAGACGTCTCTCTCTGTCACATGCGTTTGTTTTTTCTGTCTAATCTTATCTTTGGTACTAGGCATCAGAGTTATGAGACACTAGTCTCTTGTCAAGGAGGGGGGGGGGGTGGGGGGGGTGCATTTTATACAGATTTTATACAAGGAGTTGAGGACACAGCGATGCTATGTTTGAAATGTTTACCCCCCCCCCCCTTGAAATCAGCTCTGAGTAGCGTGGCTACATAATCCCAAGTTACTTCCTAAAAAAAAACAGTCAAAGTGATGAATATGAATATGTAAGGTTTGAACACAGCCGTGTGGTGAAACAGGAACTCTTTGGTGGAAAGTCATGACAGATATTCCCTAACCAACTAGTGTTAGTCTGGTATACCTGCAGAGGGGTTATAATAAAACTGACAGAAATAGACATGTCTTCCTCAACCAGTCAGAAGACACAAGGGCATTGCAAACTACCCCCCCCCCCAAACAAAATAAAACATTCAATCCCAAAAAATATTGTCGCCTTATCCATAAAGTTGAGTCGAACATGAAAATATGTCTTGTCCTGTTCTAACAGAATCTGTTAAAAGAAAAAACAGAGAATTAATAAGGCTGGTCAGTCACTGAGCTACAATATCAACATAGAACTTCAAGTAGAAGGGTACCTGTGGCCCTGTGTGAGGACGTTTATCTACAGTATTGAAAAACCTACTGACAACGTACTTCCCTGGACGTTACCAGTATTATAGTGGAGGAATATACGCTGATATACACCGTATACCCACTTATTTTTCAGTGGGCGTATTTCTCACTTCTTATTAATCCCCCACGATGTGAATCAAAGTAGTGGAGTGAAGGTTTACGCCTGTATAAATTAATAAGGCTGATGAAACAGATCAGAATTTTTAGCAAAACATTTTGATTAAGTTTTATTTCTTCACATTTTAGGGGCAGCAACGTGCATTTATGTGCACACTATTCCCCGGTAGGCCATCATTGAAAATAAGAATTTGTTCTTAACTGACTTGCCTAGTTAAAAAAGGTAAAATAAAAAATAATTTAAAACTGTATATAGACATTCTTTTTTTTTCTATTGTGTTATATGACTGTACGTTTGTTTTATTTCATGTGTAACTCTGTGTTGTTGTTTGTGTCGCACTGCTTGGCTTTATCTTGGACAGGTCGCAGTCGTAAATGAGAACTTGTTCTCAACTAGCCTACCTGGATAAATAAAGGTGAACTAAAAAATATATTAAAAAAACATGGCGGAAGGCAAACGCGCATATTTGGGGAAAACACCATTCTAAAACACACACTGCGCATACGAGCGGGTTCCTTGGCCAGAGATGGAAATATCAATAAAAAAATGAGCCTCAGACTTCTGGAGGAAAACTCTCATTCTTTTATGAAATTTCAATTGTATTTTTTCTTTTTTTTTGATACACTGACTGTCACGTTCTGACCTTATGTTCCTTTGTTATGTCTTTATTTTAGTTTGGTCAGGGCGTGAGTTGGGGTGGGCATTCTATGTTGGTTTTTCTATGTTTTGTTCTATTGTTCGATTTCTATGTGTTTGGCCTAGTATGGTTCTCAATCAGAGGCAGGTGTCAGTCGTTGTCTCTGATTGGGAGCCATATTTAGGTAGCCTGTTTTCTATTGTGTGTAGTGGGTGATTATATTTTCTGTGTAGTGGATGTCACCTTATAGAATTGTTGTGTTTTGGTCTCCTTTGTTATTTTTAGTTTAGTGTTCTGTGTTTAATAAATATAATAATGAACACTTACCACGCTGCGCTTTGGTCCTCACCTCATTCCAACGACGAGCGTTACGCTGACAAGGTGGCAGATGAAGGATGTTTTTACAGGATACAGAAGGAGCTAAACATGCAACAACTATCATGGTTGGCTAATGTGACTAGGATAATGACTGGCTGCTGCACAATGAAGGAAAGTTGTGGCTGCTTTGCGTGATGTATTTTCCGTCTCCATTTTCTTGCCCCTTTGTACTTTTGTCTGTGCCCAATAACGTTTGTACCATATTTTGTGCTGCTACCATGTTGTGCTACTGCTATTTTGTGTTGCTAACATGTTGTTGTTATGTGGTGTTGCTGTCATGCTGTGTTGTTGTCTTAGGCCTCTCTTTACGTAGTGTTGTGTTGTCTCTCTTGTCATGATGTGTGTTTTGTCCTATATATATATATATTTTTTTTATCCCAGGCCCCATCCCCGCGGGAGGCCTTTTGCCTTTTGGTAGGTCATTGTAAATAAAACATTTATTCTTAACTGACTTGCCTATTGAATGAAATTAAAAAGTAGAAAGAAAACCAATAGGACAGGAGAAAGCATGCGAGGAAGTCTTTATCAAATAATTACCATGTCTATGGTGGGATATTGGCTGCGGGCTACTTAGAAGCAAGGTAAGACATATTACCTCATAATATGAAGTACCATGCCCAGGTCCAGATGCTAATGAAGACCTAATCATCTTCTGATAGATGGAAAAGCTTTTCCAGAAACCATCTCTATTAAATGTTAATTAACTAGCTTACAAAGTAGCCTTTGATTATGTGCATCAATCCCCAGTGGTTATTTATTTTGTTCAAACTCCATCTCACGTGCAACAGAAACAGAAGCTAACTTAACAGCACTGCTAGGTGCCTGCACAGTTCAATAAAAGGGTAACTACACACACACACACAAAATATGTAATTTTCTAGATTTTTCCCAGACCTCAAAAGTGGTCTCCTGGTGTGGTTTAAAGCATTTATTATGGACTTCGAACATCCAATGTTGTTTTTCTGTTGTTTTTTTTAACTGTGAATTTGTGACTCAGTGGACAGCCTCAGTTATCTGTTTCAATAGCAGACCTACTATTATCCTACTGCTACAGTACAGCTGGGGTTGGTCAGACTGGGAAAGACCAGCATGGGATCCATCATTTTAAATCATTCAGAGTGTATGAAACTGTTTCTTATAGACGTTTTCACACAGGGCCTATTTCCTACACCAGTTTGGCTGTTTTGGGACATTTTTATCTCAATGAGAGTCTTCCCATTTCTCCAGGCATCACTACACCAGTTTGGCTGTTTTGGGACATTTTTATCTCAATGAGAGTCTTCCCATTTCTCCAGGTATCCCTACACCAGTTGGGCTGTTTTGGGACATTTTTATCTCAATGAGAGTCTTCCCATTTCTCCAGGTATCCCTACACCAGTTTGGCTGTTTTGGGACCTTTTTATCTCAATGAGAGTCTTCCCATTTCTCCAGGTATCCCTACACCAGTTTGGCTATTTTGGGACATTTTTATCTAAATGAGAGTCTTCCCATTTCTCCAAGCATCACTACACCAGTTGGGCTGTTTTGGGACATTTTTATCTCAATGAGAGTCTTCCCATTTCTCCAGGTATCCCTACGCCAGTTGGGCTGTTTTAGGACATTTTTATCTCAATGAGAGTCTTCCCATTTCTCCAGGTATCCCTACACCAGTGCATCCTACAGTATATTGACTTTGTTTGGGACTATTCAACGATAGATCCATATTATTTTGCATGCATCCCACATCTGTGTCTCTTCCTGTCCAGGCAGCCTTTCCAACAGAACATCATGACAGCTTCAAATAATTAGCCTAGAGTGATGCTGTCCTGCACATCACCAAGAAACTTGAAAGAACCTCCATGAATCATGCATAGATTCATTTAAAAGTGCTTTGTAGACAAATACAGTTGCAAAGTCAGCTTTGAGAAGGGGTTGCAAGTGCTTTCCCTCTGCCTTAAGCTCAGTGAAAATGTGTTTCAGTAAGTTTCAGGACATTCCCCTTCCTATGTAGTATATGATGTTAATATTCAGAGTATAGCTAGGGAAACATCATTCTGTTACTATTCAGAGTATAACTAGGGAAACATCATTCTGTTACTATTCAGAGTATAACTAGGGAAACATCAGTCTGTTACTATTCAGAGTATAGCTAGGGAATCATCATACTGTTACTATTCAGAGTATAACTAGGGAAACATCAGTCTGTTACTATTCAGAGTATAACTAGGGAAACATCAGTCTGTTACTATTCAGAGTATAACTAGGGAATCATCATTCTGTTACTATTCAGAGTATAACTAGGGAAACATCATTCTGTCACTATTCAGAGTATAACTAGGGAAACATCAGTCTGTTACTATTCAGAGTATAGCTAGGGAAACATCATTCTGTTACTATTCAGAGTATAACTAGGGAAACATCATTCTGTTACTATTCAGAGTATAACTAGGGAAACATCAGTCTGTTACTATTCAGAGTATAGCTAGGGAAACATCAGTCTGTTACTATTCAGAGTATAACTAGGGAAACATCATTCTGTTACTATTCAGAGTATAACTAGGGTAACATCATTCTGTTACTATTCAGAGTATAACTAGGGAAACATCATTCTGTTACTATTCAGAGTATAACTAGGGAAACATCAGTCTGTTACTATTCAGAGTCTAGCTAGGGAAACATCAGTCTGTTACTATTCAGAGTGTAACTAGGGAAACATCCTTCTGTTACTATTCAGAGTATAACTAGGGAATCAGCATTCTGTTACTATTCAGAGTATAGCTAGGGAAACATCAGTCTGTTACTATTCAGAGTATAACTAGGGAAACATCATTCTGTTACTATTCAGAGTATAACTAGGGAAACATCATTCTGTTACTATTCAGAGTATAACTAGGGAAACATCATTCTGTTACAATTCAGAGTATAACTAGGGAAACATCAGTCTGTTACTATTCAGAGTATAACTAGGGAAACATCAGTCTGTTACTATTCAGAGTATAACCAGGGAAACATCCTTCTGTTACTATTTAGAGTATAACTAGGGAAACATCAGTCTGTTACTATTCAGAGTATAGCTAGGGAAACATCATTCTGTTACTATTCAGAGTATAACTAGGGAAACATCAGTCTGTTACTATTCAGAGAATAGCTAGGGAAACATCATTCTGTTACGATTCAGAGTATAACTAGGGAAACATCATTCTGTTACTATTCAGAGTATAACTAGGGAAACGTCATTCTGTTACTATTCAGAGTATAACTAGGGAAACATCATTCTGTTACTATTCAGAGTATAACTAGGGAAACATCAGTCTGTTACTATTCAGAGTATAACTAGGGAAACATCATTCTATTACTGTTCAGAGTATAACTAGGGAAACATCAGTCTGTTACTATTCAGAGTATAGCTAGGGAATCATCATTCTGTTACTATTCAGAATATAACTAGGGAAACATCATTCTGTTACTATTCAGAGTATAGCTAGGGAAACATCAGTCTGTTACTATTCAGAGTATAACTAGGGTAACATCATTCTGTTACTATTCAGAGTATAACTAGGGAAACATAATTCTGTTACAATTCAGAGTATAACTAGGGAAACATCAGTCTGTTACTATTCAGAGTCTAGCTAGGGAAACATCAGTCTGTTACTATTCAGAGTATAACCAGGGAAACATCCTTCTGTTACTATTTAGAGTATAACTAGGGAAACATCAGTCTGTTACTATTCAGAGTATAGCTAGGGAAACATCAATCTGTTACTATTCAGAGTATAACTAGGGAAACATCAGTCTGTTACTATTCAGAGAATAGCTAGGGAAACATCATTCTGTTACGATTCAGAGTATAACTAGGGAAACATCATTCTGTTACTTTTCAGAGTATAACTAGGGAAACATCATTCTGTTACTATTCAGAGTATAACTAGGGAAACATCATTCTGTTACTATTCAGAGTATAACTAGGGAAACATCATTCTGTTACTATTCAGAGTATAACTAGGGAAACATCATTCTGTTACTATTCAGAGTATAACTAGGGAAACATTATTCTGTTACTATTCAGAGTATAGCTAGGGAAACATCATTCTGTTACTATTCAGAGTATAACTTTGGAAACATAGTTCTGTTACTATTCAGAGAATAGCTAGGGAAACATCATTCTGTTACTATTCAGAGTATAACTAGGGAAACATCATTCTGTTACTATTCAGAGTATATCTAGGGAAACATCAGTCTGTTACTATTCAGAGTATAGCTAGGGAAACATCATTCTGTTACTATTCAGAGTATAACTTGGGAAACATCATTCTGTTACTATTCAGAGTACAACTAGGGAAACATCATTCTGTTACTATTCAGAGTATAACTAGGGAAACATCATTCTGTTACTATTCAGAGTATAACTAGGGAAACATCAGTCTGTTACTATTCAGAGTATAACTAGGGAAACATCAGTCTGTTACTATTCAGAGTATAACTAGGGAAACATCAGTCTGTTACTATTCATAGTATAACTAGGGAAACATCAGTCTGTTACTATTCAGAGTATAGCTAGGGAAACATCATTCTGTTACTATTCAGAGTATAACTAGGGAAACATCCTTCTGTTACTATTTAGAGTATAACTAGGGAAACATCATTATGTTACTATTCAGAGTATTACTTGGGAAATATCATTCTGTTACTATTCAGAGTATAACTAGAGAAACATCATTCTGTTACTATTCAGAGTATAACTAGGGAAACATCATTCTGTTACTATTCAGAGTATAGCTAGGGAAACATCAGTCTGTTACTACTCAGAGTATAGCTAGGGAAACATCATTCTGTTACTATTCAGAGTATAACTAGGGAAAGATCATTCTGTTACTATTCAGAGTATAGCCAGGGAAACATCATTCTGTTACTATTCATAGTATAGCTAGGGAAACATCATTCTGTTACTATTCAGAGTATAACTAGGGAAACATCATTCTGTTACTATTCAGAGTATAACTTGGGAATACTGTTTTCTTTCCATTCTTAGGTTCTTTTGTCAGTCTGAGTCAGAAGAAAGACAATGTAGGTTAAATGCTGAGAGATGTTTAGAGATTGAGGTCAGTGGAGCAGTGAATAAACGGTGGCTCCTGGGGACATGATCCTTTAAAATGGGACAGAATTATGATGGCTGGTCAAATGGCTTTTCCTTGTTCTCCAATGTGTACTTTCACTTCAAAACACAAACACTATATTCTTTCAAAAGCATCCCAAAGCCCTTCGCTCACTCCTCTGTAGCTCTCGCAGCGCACTAGACCCACCTGTTCCAAGACCAATATGTAGTGATCTGAGATTAATATCATCGATAAATGATGGATGGACGGATAGTTGAATACATGTTGGGTTGAGATGCACAGTTGGAAGATGGTTGCCAAGGGAATCAGGGGGAAGAGATGGTGGGAGAAAACCCTTCATACAGAAGAACAATGTCAGTAAATATCATTGAGACTGGTAAACCCTTTATACAGAAGAACAATGTCAGTAAATATCATTGAGACTGGTTAACCCTTTATACAGATGAACATCACTGAGAGCAAATGTGGACCCACTACATACTTGTATTAATACAATTTTAAACAACATATATTTCAGATTTGTATTTGTATTACTTTACAGTGGCTAAAATGTGTCCTACTGTACGAATCTAGAATCTAAATACATATAATTCTGAAGGCTCAATACATCTAAATATGTAACCACAGGAACAGGAAGTGATGCGAATCAGTCCAATGAGTGTGTACAGAGACATCTCAGAGTGTTGACCATTCCCAGGCCTACTAACAGGCTGTTGGTAAGTCTAGCCAAATTAAAACAACGCTACTTCAATGTATACAAATAAAATACGTCTGACACGCCTAGTCCTGCTACTACTGGTAAATAATAATAATGATAATGATAATAATAATAATGAAAATAATAATAATGATAATGATAATAATGCTAATGATAATAATGATAATAATAATAACGATAATAATAATGATGATAATAATAATAATGATAATAATGATAATGATAATAATAATAACGATGATAATATTAATAATAACGATAAACAATAAATGATTAATTCCATGCGGTTGTTTGCAGATGAGGGTTAGATGGGTAAATGAAGTCCTCCCAGCAGTATCAATAACACAGTCTCCTGGTAGTGTTGAGGAGCGCCGACGAAGGAGAGAGAGATGTTTTTTTAAATAATTGCTTTGTTCCCTGCGGCAGCCGCAGATACCCTGAGGGTCAAGAGCTGGAGTGGCGAGGCTGCTGGGGTCCTGTTCCCAAGGCTCTGCGTAGCGCCGCGCCCGAGCGTCCGCCCAGAGACCAGGAGACACAGATTAATTGTCTAAGGCTTCTAAGGGTTTTAATTTGCAAGGAAAGAAATCACTGCATAACCTAATTAAACACTGACTTGTTTCAAATATCTGTCCAGTTGCAGCGGTGTGCACTTTGTCGCCGCGGCGTAATTGCCTCATATGCAGTCGTGGCTCGGAGAGGCCGGTGGAGTCTTAGGAGGGTGGAGGTTGGTTGGTTGGATACAGGGTGGCTGACCCATATTTCATCCAGTGATCCAGAAAGGAACCCATCTCTCTTAACTCCCTAACCCGTCGCCAGAGTAACACCACTACAATATTCCAATTAAATATTAGAGTCACGATATGAAGCGTTGTGATGCCCAGGTTGGAACATGATACATACTAAATAACAGATACAAGTGGAGAGCTGTGGTGGGTGTGTGTGTGTGTGATCAGACTGAACACTGGGGCGTCATTGTCTCCGGATAATGAGGATGGTTCTGTAAGTGGGAATGGTCTTCAGTGGGTTTTCTAATTACATACAGTACATCTTATTTTAAAGAACAAAACAATATGTCTCCCGGTCAGTACATTACAGAATGCAGAGGGACTTGTATTGTGAAGATGCACGATGATACGCTTACAGAAAGCGTCATTTAAACTCTAAATCCACATATCTCAGTCTAACATTTATCACCCGTGTTCCATAACATAAGACATGCACATTTTGACAACATCATCTCCCAATATATAAAAAGATATTCTCTATATATGACCATCCGTTCACATTATCCTGTCCATTATTCTCCGGGACAATTCTCTCGTCTAAGCCCCCTCTCAGCCTCGGCAGCGGGTGCGTCCACAGGCCTTTCCTCCAGCTGGTCTCTGCAGACAGTCCCAAGGGACCTTGGCGGTCTCTGTACCACATTCTATTGATCCGTGACACTGATGAAAGAGGGGAAAAGCCATGGTTACCTTGAGGGGCGTGTCTAGGCAGCAAGGCAAGGAGGCTCTGCGGGACACGCCCCTTTAATGAAATGAACATGACTTACTTGACTTATTCTTTTGTAGCTCTTACTGGAGCAGAGGCCCTCAACAGTGTATCTGGGTAGACCTTACTGGAGTAGAGGGCCTCATCAGTGTATCTGGGTAGACCTTAGTGGAGTAGAGGGTCTCATCAGTGTATCTGGGTAGACCTTAGTGGAGTAGAGGCCCTTATCAGTGTATCTGGGTAGGCCTTAGTGGAGTAGAGGGCCTCAACAGTGTATCTGGGTAGACCTTACTGGAGCAGAGGCCCTTATCAGTGTATCTGGGTAGACCTTACTGGAGCAGAGGCCCTTATCAGTGTATCTGGGTAGACCTTACTAG
>NC_074701.1:4498606-4503606 GCF_029448725.1 Salvelinus fontinalis
GTGTCCTTGATGTGGGAACATCAGTATCCTGGATGTAGGACCACAGTGTCCTGGGTGTGGGAACCACAGTGTCCTGGATGTGGGGACCACAGTGTCCTGGATGTGGGAAACACATTGTCCTGGATGTGCGAACCACCGTGTCCGGGATGTGGGTACCATTGTTTCCTGGATGTGGGAACCACACTGTCCTGGATGTGGGAACCACACTGTCCTGGATGTAGGAACCACAGTGTCCTGGATGTGGGAACCACCGTGTCCTGGATGTGGGAACCTCCGTGTCCAGGATGTGGGAACCACAGTGAAAGTGATGTAGGAAACACTGTGTCCTGGATGTAGCAACCACAGTGTCCTGGATGTAGGAAACACAGTGTCCTGGATGTGGGACCCACAGTGTCCTGGATGTGGGAACCAAAGTGTCCTGGATGTGGGAACCACAGAGTCCTGGATTTGGGAACCACAGTGTCCTGGATGTGGGAATCACAGTGTCCTGGATGTGGGAACCACAGTGTCTTGGATGTAGTAACCACAGTGGAAGTGATGTAGGAACCACTGTGTCCTGCATTTAGGAACCACAGTGTCCTAGATGTAGGAACCACCGTGTCCAGGATGTGGGAACCACCGTGTCCTGGATGTGGGAATCACAGTGTCCTGGATGTGAAAACCACAGTGTCTTGGATGTAGGAACCACCGTGTAAGTGATGTAGGAACCACCGTGTCCTGGATGTAGGAACCACAGTCTCCTGGATGTGGGAACCACAATATCCTGGATGTAGGACCACAGTGTCCTGGATGTGGGGACCACAGTGTCTTGGATGCAGGAACCACAGTGGAAGTGATGTAGGAACCACTGTGTCCTGGATTTAGCAACCACTGTGTCCTGGATGTAGGAAACACAGTGTCCTGAATGTGTGAAACACAGTGTCCTGGATGTGGGAAACACAGTGTCCTGGATGTAGGAACCACAGTGTCCTGGATGTGGGAACCACCATATCCTGGATGTGGGAACCACCGTGTCCTGGATGTGGGAACCACAGTGTCCAGGATGTGGGAACCACCATGTCCTGGATGTGGGAACCACAGTGTCTTGGATATAGGAACCTCAGTGGAAGTGATGTAGGAACCACTGTGTCCTGGAAGTAGGAACCACAGTGTCCTGGATGTAGGAACCACCGTGTCCAAGATGTGGGAATCACCATGGAAGTGATGTAGGAACCAATTTGTCCTGGATGTAGGAACCACAGTGTCCTGGATGTGGGAACCACAGCGTCTTGGATGTGGGAACCACAGTGTCCTGGATGTACGAACCACTGTGTCATGGATGTAGGAACCACAGTGTCCTGGATGTGAGAACCACAGTTTCCTGGATGTGAGAACCACAGTGTCCAGGATGTAGGAACCACAGTGTCCTGGATGTGGGAACCACAATGTCCTGGATGCGGGAAGCACAGTGTCCTGGATGAAGGAACCACCATGTCCTGGATGTTGGAACCACAGTGTCCTGGATGTAGGAACCAAAGTGTCCTGGATGAGGAACCACCGTGTCCTGGATGTAGGAACCACTGTGTCCTGGATGTGGGAACCACCGTGTCCTGGATGTGGGAACCACAATGTCCTGGATGTAGGAACCACAGTGTCCTGGATGAGGGGACCACAGTGTCCTGAATGTGGGAACCACAGTGTCCAGGATGTAGGAACCACAGTGTCCTGGATGTGGGAACCACAATGTCCTGGATGTGGGAAGCACAGTGTCCTGGATGTAGGAACCACAATGTCCTGTATGTGGGAACCACATTGTCCTGGATGTGGGAACCACAGTGTCCTGTATGTGGGAACCACAGTGTCCTGGATGTAGGAACCACAGTGTCCTGGATGTAGGAACCACAGTGTCCTGGATGTGGGAACCCCAGAGTCCTGGATTTGGGAACCACAGTGTCCTGGATGTGGGAATCACAGTGTCCTGGATGTGGGAACCACAGTGTCTTGGATGTAGGAACCACAGTGGAAGTGATGTAGGAACCACTGTGTCCTGCATTTAGGAACCACAGTGTCCTAGATGTAGGAACCACCGTGTCCAGGATGTGGGAACCACCGTGTCCTGGATGTGGGAATCACAGTGTCCTGGATGTGAAAACCACAGTGTCTTGGATGTAGGAACCACCGTGTAAGTGATGTAGGAACCACAGTGTCCTGGCTGTAGGAACCACAGTCTCCTGGATGTGGGAACCACAATATCCTGGATGTAGGACCACAGTGTCCTGGATGTGGGAACCACAGTGTCCTGGATGTGGGGACCACAGTGACTTGGATGTAGGAACCACAATGGAAGTGATGTAGGAACCACTGTGTCCTGGATTTAGCAACCACTGTGTCCTGGATGTAGGAAACACAGTGTCCTGGATGTGTGAAACACAGTGTCCTGGATGTTGGAAACACAGTGTCCTGGATGTAGGAACCACAGTGTCCTGGATGTGGGAACCACCATATCCTGGATGTGGGAACCACCGTGTCCTGGATGTGGGAACCACAGTGTCCAGGATGTGGGAACCACCATGTCCTGGATGTGGGAACCACAGTGTCTTGGATATAGGAACCTCAGTGGAAGTGATGTAGGAACCACTGTGTCCTGGAAGTAGGAACCACAGTGTCCTGGATGTAGGAACCACCGTGTCCAAGATGTGGGAACCACCATGGAATTGATGTAGGAACCACTTTGTCCTGGATGTAGGAACTACAGTGTCCTGGATGTGGGAACCACAGCGTCTTGGATGTGGGAACCACAGTGTCCTGGATGTACGAACCACTGTGTCCTGGATGTAGGAACCACAGTGTCCTGGATGTGGGAACCACAGTTTCCTGGATGTGAGAACCACAGTGCCCAGGATGTAGGAACCACAGTGTCCTGGATGTGGGAACCACAATGTCCTGGATGTGGGAAGCACAGTGTCCTGGATGAAGGAACCACCATGTCCTGGATGTTGGAACCACAGTGTCCTGGATGTAGGAACCAAAGTGTCCTGGATGTAGGAACCACCGTGTCCTGGATGTAGGAACCACTGTGTCCTGGATGTGGGAACCACCGTGTCCTGGATGTGGGAACCACAATGTCCTGGATGTAGGAACTACAGTGTCCTGGATGTGGGACCACAGTGTCCTGAATGTGGGAACCACAGTGTCCAGGATGTAGGAACCACAGTGTCCTGGATGTGGGAACCACAATGTCCTGGATGTGGGAAGCACAGTGTCCTGGATGTAGGAACCACAATGTCCTGTATGTGGGAACCACATTGTCCTGGATGTGGGAACCACAGTGTCCTGTATGTGGGAACCACAGTGTCCTGGATGTAGGAACCACAGTGTCCTGGATGTAGGAACCACAGTGTCCTGGATGTGGGAACCACAGTGTCCTGTATGTGGGAACCACAGTGTCCTGGATGTGGGAACCACAGTGTCCTGGATGTAGGAACCACAGTGTCCTGGATGTAGGAACAACAGTGTCCTGAATGTGGGAACCACAGTGTCCTGGATGTAGGAACAACAGTGTCCTTGATGTAGGAACAACAGTGTCCTGAATGTAGGAACAACAGTGTCCTGGATGTGGGAACAACAGTGTCCTGGATGTAGGAACAACAGTGTCCTGGATGTGGGAACCACAGTGTCTTGGATGTAGGAACAACAGTGTCCTGGATGTGGGAACCACAGTGTCCTGGATGTGGGAACCACAGTGTCCTGGATGTAGGAACCACAGTGTCCTGGATGTGGGAACCACAGTGTCCTGGATGTGGGAACCACAGTGTCCTGGATGTGGGAACCACAGTGTCTTGGATGTAGGAACAACAGTGTCCTGGATGTGGGAACCACAGTGTCCTGGATGTGGGAACCACAGTGTCCTGGATGTGGGAACCACCGTGAGAGTTATATATTAGAAGGATAGGTGTGTTTTATATGGACACATCTATACTATGTACACATATTTTATTCAGGACACATCTTTATTATGACACGTCTTTAATATGGACAAATGATACGGCCAGTGATTGGACTCTAACCTCCATTTGTGCTCTTGTCCAATCCTTCCCAACAATACAGAAACGTGCTCTGTTTGTCATCTGAGTGTGTACATTGATTGTTCTCTGATGAACAGAAATCATATAAGGGTCTTCGTTAGAGTGACTGAGACATGGTAATGCTTGTTAGAGATGTGATGACGAGGGTCTACACTGAACACAGTGACTGAGACATGGTAATGCTCGTTAGAGAGGTGATGACGAGGGTCTACACTGAACACAGTGGCTGAGACATGGTAATGCTCGTTAGATGTGATGACGAGGGTTTACACTGAACACAGTGGCTGAGACATGGTAATGCTCTTTAGAGACGTGATGACGAGGGTCTACACTGAACACAGTGACTGAGACATGGTAATGCTCGTTAGAGATGTGATGACGAGGGTCTACACTGAACACAGTGACTGAGACATGGTAATGCTCGTTAGAGATGTGATGACGAGGGTCTACACTGAACACAGTGACTGAGACATGGTAATGGTCTTTAGAGATGTGATGACGAGGGTCTACACTGAACACAGTGACTGAGACATGGTAATGCTCGTTAGAGATGTGATGACGAGGGTCTACACTGAACACAGTGACTGAGACATGGTAATGCCCGTTAGAGATGTGATGACGAGGGTCTACACTGAACACAGTGACTGAGACATGGTAATGGTCTTTAGAGATGTGATGACGAGGGTCTACACTGAACACAGTGGCTGAGACATGGTAATGCCCGTTAGAGATGTGATGACGAGGGTCTACACTGAACACAGTGACTGAGACATGGTAATGCTCGTTATAGAGGTGATGACGAGGGTCTACACTGAACACAGTGACTGAGACATGGTAATGCTCGTTAGAGACGTGATGACGAGGGTCTACACTGAACACAGTGACTGAAACATGGTAATGCTCGTTAGAGACGTGATGACGAGGGTCTACACTGAA